>NC_051071.1:3900808-4118170 GCF_004664715.2 Peromyscus leucopus | reverse complement strand
ACCATGTGCTAATTTTACACAGTTATTGCCCTGTGCTGATTGCCACTGTAGTTTGGTATTTCCCTTTACTTTGGTGGCCTGCTTCCCTCATGCCCTGGAATACAACTCAGAGCTCCAGGCAGCGGAACCATCTGTTGTTTTGTTTGCCAGAGAGTGCACCCTGTATGGTCTCCTGTCTAAGTTGGAAATATTATGCATGTGCAGGACTATTTGAATATTTTATAAACAGTAGCACACAATAAATTCCATGCATGGGCCGCTGCTCAAAAAAAAAAGTCTCCCAACCAAAAAAAGTCCAGGACCAGATGGTTTCAGCACAGAATTCTACCAGATCTTCAAAGAAGAGTTAATACCAATACTCTCTAAATTGTTCCACATAATAGAAACAGAAGGAACATTACCAAACTCCTTCTATGAGGCTACAATCACCCTGATACCTAAACCAAACAAGGATGCAACAAAGAAAGAGAACTACAGACCGGTCTCCCTCATGAACATTGATGCAAAAATACTCAATAAAATACTGGCAAGCAGGGCGTTGGTGGCGCACGCCTTTAATCCCAGCACTTGGGAGGCAGAGGCAGGCGGATCTCTGTGAGTTTGAGGCCAGCCTGGGCTACCAAGTGAGCTCCAGAAAGGCGCAAAGCTACACAGAGAAACCTGTCTCGAAAAACCAAAAAAAAAAAAAAAAAAAAAAAAAAAAAAAATACTGGCAAACAGACTCCAAGAACACATCAGAAAAATTATCCACCATGATCAAATAGGCTTCATCCCAGGGATGCAAGAGTGGTTCAACATACGAAAGTCCATCAATGTAATACACCATATAAACAAACTCAAAGAAAAAAACCACATGATCATCTCACTAGATGCAGAAAAGGCATTTGACAAAATCCAACACCCTTCATGATAAAAGTCTTGGAGCGATCAGGAATACAGGAAACATACCTAAACATAATAAAGGCAATTTACAGCAAGCCAACAGCCAACATCAAATTAAATGGAGAGAAACTCAAAGCAATTCCACTAAAATCAGGAATGAGGCAAGGCTGTCCACTCTCCCCATACTTATTCAATATAGTACTTGAAGTTCTAGCCAGAGCAATAAGACAAAATAAGGAGATCCAAGGGATACATATTGTAAAGGAAGAAGTCAAGCTTTCCCTAATTGCAGATGACATGATAGTATACATGAGTGACCCCAAAGATTCCACCCAGGAACTGATAAAGCTTATAAACACCTTCAGCAACACAGCAGGATACAAGATCAACTCAAAAAAATCAGTAGCCCTTCTATATACAATGGACAAAGAAGCTGAGAAGGCAATTAGAGATACATCACCCTTTACAATAGCCACAAATGACATAAAATACCTTGGGGTAACACTAACCAAGCAAGTGAAGGACCTACATGACAAGAACTTTAAGTCCCTGAAAAAAGAAATTGAAGAAGATGTCAGAAAATGGAAAGATCTCCCATGCTCATGGATAGGCAGGGTTAACATAGTAAAAATGGCAATCTTACCAAAAGCAATCTACAGATTCAATGCAATCCCCATCAAAATACCAACACAATTCTTCACAGACCTGGAAAGAATAATACTCAACATAATATGGAAAAACAAAAAACCCAGGATAGCCAAAAGAATCCTGTACAATAAAAAAAACCTCTAGAGGCATCACAATCCCTGACTTCAAGCTCTACTATAGAGCTACAGTAATAAAAACAGCTTGGTATTGGCATAAAAACCGACATGTTGACCAATGGAATTGAATTGAAGACCCTGACATTAACCCACACACCTATGAACATATAATTTTTGACAAAGAAGCCAAAAGTGTACAATGGAAAAAAGAAAGTATCTTCAACAAATGGTTCTGGCATAACTGGATATCAACGTGTAGAAGGCTGCAAATAGATCCATATCTGTCACCGTGCACAAAACTTAAGTCCAAGTGGATCAAAGACCTCAACATAAATCCAGGACCTAAGTGGTACATATACACAATGGTGTACTACTCAGCAGAGAAAAACAATGGCATCATGAAGTTTGCAGACAAATGAATAGATCTAGAAAAAATCATTCTGAGTGAGGTAACCCAGACTCAGAAAGACAAACATGGTATGTACTCACTCATAGGAGGATATTAGATGTCAAACAAAGATGACTAGACTGCTACTCAGAACTCCAGGGAGGCTACCTAGAAAACAGGACCCTAAGAAAGACACGGGGGATTGCCCAATGACAGAGAAATGGATGAGATCTACATGAACAAACTGTGGTGGGGGTGGAGATAAAGAAGGGCAAGGTTCGAGGGAAAGAGAGCTTAGGGGAGTGGGAGATCCCAGTTGGATCAGGAGCAGAGTGGGAGAACGAGGAAGGAGACACCATGATGAATGTAGACCCCAGGGGAATAGGAAGAAGCAGAGTGCTAGGGAGGTCCCCATAAATCCACAAAGATACCGCCACTGTAGACTACTGGCAGTGGTTGAGAGAGTGCCTGAGCTGACCTGCTCTGTTGATCAGATGGCTGAACTCCCTGGCTGTCGTGATAGCACTCTCACTCATTGACTGATGGAAGCAGATGCAGAGATCCACAGCCAAGTCCCAGGTGGAGCTCCAGGCGTCCAATCAGCAAGGGAGAGGATGGATTGTATGAGCGAGAGATATCGAAACCGTGATTAGAAAAAGCACAGGGACAAATAGCCAAACTAGTAGAAACGCATGAACTGTGAACCAATGACTGAGAAGCCCCCATGGAACTAGATCAGGCCCTCTGGATAAGTGAGACAGTTGATTAGCTTGAACTGTTTGGGAGGCACCCAGGCAGTGGAGCCAGGACCTGTCCTTGGTACATGGGCTGGGTTTTTGGAGCCTGGGGCCTATGCTGAGACACTTTGCTCAGCCTTGGTGTAGGGATGAAGAGACTGGACCTTCCTCGTCTGAGTCTACCAGGCTGGGCTGACTCCCCAGGGGAAACCTTGCCTTGCAGGAGGTGGGATTGGGGGGTGCATTGGGAGAGTGCTGGGGGTGAGAAGAGGGAAGACAGGGGAATCTGTGGCTATGTGAAATTAAGTTAATTGAAAAATAAAAATATTAAATAAAAAAGAAAATATAAACAAACAGTGCCACACCAGCTCCAGTGTCATCCATGTGACATAAACAATTATGTCTATAATGGCAGACGGGAGATACGTGTCTACAGGACTAAACTCCCTGGAGGTCCCTGACAGAGTGCCCACGTTATACTTCCTTCTCAAAGAAGATGTACTTCACAGATCCTGAGCTCCCTGGGCCATGGGTTCTGTATAACTGCTTTTCTGACAATGTTCTAATTAATCTATGAAGCACAGCAAAAATTAATAAATGCTTGGGTTGTGAACTATGAAGGAAAGGGAAAGCTGGACATGGATCTTAATTAAATATAGCAGAATGAGCTGTTTTTTAAGACCCCAAGCCACTAGATAAAGTATAATAATTCAAGCACTTCTAGGGAATGAATGTTCACCCACTAGGAATCCCAACTAAAGCGATTTATAGTAGAAAATGTTATCTCATAGGAAGCAGATGGTGGGCCCCTCTGTTGAGGAAGTTCAGCATGGGAAACTTAAGGACTACAGCAGAACCCCTTCCCCTTAGAGGCGGAAAAAGTACAAGAGTCCATATTCCAGCAGATAAAAAGGTTTTATATTAAAAGAAATATGTGGTGGAGAACTGAAGAAAGACTTAGAGAGGGTCTGCAGCATCCAAATTGACTAAGTGGGTCATGAGAACCAGAAAAGCAGAAGTGTATAATAAACTAGAAAGCTGCTGAGATAAGATGAAGGACACAGCTGCAACCACAAGAAGTCTGCACAAGTCTAGGAACTGTATTAAGTTTAGAAACCACAGACTGCTCTTTGGGTCATAAAGTTCTTGTGAATAAAGCGATATGTCTAGCGCCGATTAATAATTGTGTGCTTGCTGTTTTTTTAAAGATGATGTAATTGAATTATTGCCAAGCTCTTGTTGTTCCTTGTATGACTTGATAGTCTTCTTTTCTGTATATAAACTACTGATTTACAAAAGTAAAATTACAACAGATCCACTTCTGAGTGTGTTGTCTGTCTGTCATTCGCCGAATCCTTGCCTTCCTGACTACCCAAGGCCTGGTTCTCCTACGATCATGGTACCCCCGATGGGCCAGTCCTTGGCAGGTGGCACCCGAACAGAGACCCTTGGGACAGGTAATTCTCTCCCCCTTTTTCTTTCTTTCTAGGCTTAGGATTGTCTCTTGCCAGGAAGCTGCAGTTCCGCCGATAAAGGATGATCAGTTAAGGGCAAGTAATCTTGAGGAAACATGGAGCAACATGAGTCAAAGCAAGAAAGGCTGTTTATGTCAGTGTTTAAGCATATGATGGCAAGCAGGGGGTTAAAAGTATTGGAGCAATCACTGGGAGAGTTCTTTGCCTTTATTAAGAAGGTGAGTCCTTGGTTCCCTGAGGAAGGCACCCTTACTCTGCCAGATTGGAAACGCGTGGGGAAGGAAATGAGAAAATATGTTGAAAAAAATGGTGAAGGGGAATTCCCTCCCCATGCATATCCATTATGGTTGCAGATGAGAGAGTTACTAACTGACTCTACTGATTTTGAAGGTCTAGCACAGAAGACAGCTTCTGTACATGAGGCAGAGCCAATATCATCAAAGACTAAATCATATGGTACCAGCTCAAGTAAGCCCTCCTCAAGTAGTAAGGAGTTGTTATTAGAAGGTGCCTGTTGTGTGAAAGCCAAGAATGATAATGACAATGATTGGGACCTAGATGAGGAGGCAGCTAAGTATGGCCCCTCTGAGGATAGGGACCACCATCACGGTCATATCTATCCCATTAAGGTTGTAAAGCAAAAACCTAAATGATGCCCTCTGATCCCTTCTGGCTTTAGAGGAGCTATGGAAAAAACAAGGTGAACTAGAGATACTACATTCACCTTCCCGGTGGAAGCCTTAGATGGGGAAGAACCTGCTTGGGAACCTATTCCCCTTAAGACTCTTAAAGAACTACAGTTAGCTGTTAAAACAGCTGGCCCATCAGCACCATATATCATCCAGGTATTGGACATGGTTCCCAGTTTATGGCTTACACCTTATGACTGGCATCAGACAACAAAGGCAACCTTGAGTCCAGGGGGTTATATCCTCTGGAGGATGGATTATGAAGATAGGTCTAAAGAAACTATGGCTTCCTTTTTAAAGAAAAGAGGAGCCAAACCAGGTATGGATATGCTTTTGGGGATGGGAGCTTATGCCACCCCTCAGTCTCTGCCACCTTCATTCCTAAAGATGTCCTGGAGGCTACTACCCTCATGCAGTCAATGCATAAAAAAATTGCCTCCTCCTGGAACCAAGGGAACTGCTCTCTCAGGTATAAGAGAATCCAATAAGAAGCTCTATCAAGACTTTGTCTCTAGACTAGAAGAGGCAGTTAATAGAATGATGCCCCCTCAGAGGGGACTGACATTCTCCTTAAACAGTTGGCATGGGAAAATGCCAACCCCTTGTGTCAAGATCTTATCAGACCTGTAAGAAAGACAGGTACTCTACAGGATTATATCAAGCCTTACATGGATGCCTCAACAGCAGTTGTCCAAGGTATGGCATATGTTGCAGCTATAAATGGACAGAGATTTAGCGCTTATGTAAAGAAAACATATGGGGCAGCAATAATCAATCCCCAGAACCCTCCTGTTTCAAGTGTGGGCAAACAGGCCACATGCAAAAGGCATGTACAGAGCAAGGCAACAAGGACTGTAAAAATACGGCTCCTGGATTATGATCACGGTGTCAAAAAGGAAGACACTGAAGGAATGAATACAAATCCAAGTTCCACAAAGATGGAACTCCTTTAACAAGAAAAAAGGGTGATAAGAGCACTAACTCAAAAAACTAGAAGAGGGGCATCCTCTCAGCCCCGGTAAATCAAGAGAGGCTAATACAGACCTCGACCCTGAGGCTCCAGAATTTACTATCCATGACTTACCTAGGGCAACATCTGGTAGTGCAGGACTAGATCTTGCAAGTGCACAGGCCATCACCCTGTCCTCATGGGATGGAGTGACTACAGTTCTCACTAAAGTGTTGGGTAAATTACCACAAGGTACAGTGGGACTTATCATTGGAAGTAGATCCAATTATAAAAAGCATTTCAAAGTCATACCAGATGTGGTAGATTCAGATAATTAGAAAGAGATTAAGATCCCTTTTAGTTGGCCTCAGAGAGTTAAGCTTTACCCCCTCACATCAAAAGTCTAATAATTGCCGATGCTGTGGATTCCTTTCATGCTCTGTGCTACTGGAGGCTGGACCTCCAGGCAACAATACCTGGTGTGTCAGGAACAGAGATATTAAAAAGGTAATCAAGAAGACTTTCTAGGGCAGAGCAGCAGCTCTTCTCAGAGATTGTCCAAGATGGAGGCATATCTTGGGGATTGTCCATCTAAGAAGAGGCAACCCCTAATCGTTGCCTCAGCTAGGACCTCACTAAGGGGGCTGCAGATCCTGCCCCCCCCCTAGGAAAAGGCTGGGTAAAAAGAATAAAAAATAAAAAAATATAAATAAAAAAGATATAAATATAAGACAGACTAATTCCTCTAAGAAATAAATACATATTGATATCCTTAAAATTTTCCCTTAAAAAAATTAATGTACCCATACTTAGATTGTCTGTGTAAATATTATTTGTTTCTGTCTACTGACCTACCTTATTTTCCTGGAAGAGAAAGAGAGAGACTTCAAGGTCTCTTCTGCCAGTCAACAACTTCTCTTGTTAACTCTTGTCTGTCCTGATATTGCTTTAAAAAAATGTTAAATTACCAGTTCAAGATACTGGGAAAATTATGCTTTTGTTTCCACAGGAAAAATAAAAATTTACATGCGTTTTGGTCATTTGAGTTCCATGGGTTACAAATACTTGCCATCATTTAAGAGAATTGGTTTCAAATTATTTTTGGTTCAGATAAAAGTTTAAATAAATGATTTTTTTGGTTTAAGGAAACAGTTTAAGATGTAAAAATTTAAAGGCTTAAACATGTCATGAGGGTTGGAGTATGTGGTATTTTGGGTCTGAGTAAGTAGTCTGAGGTATAAAAATGTGGAACTTTAAAGTCTAACTTTAAAGTTAAAGTAAGTCGTGAGGTTTAAGTATAAGTAAAATTTATGTAGGGTCTAAGATATAAAGGTTTTAGATATAAAAATATTAAAAAAAGTTTTTAAAAAAGTATATAAAATACAAGTTATTAAAATATGTAAAAACACGTTATAAAAATCTGAGGATAAAAAGGCTTAAATAATTATTTAAAAAGTGAGTTAAGGTATATAAAAAATAAAACATGTTTCAGATTTCTCTCTTGCTATTCTACCCTTATATTGAGACTCCAAAGTTTCATAATTTTGCTCTAATAAAATACCATTTAAAATTTTTGTCTCTTTAAGAAGGTTCTCACAGACTTCAAGAGATCTAAACCCACCAATGCCCACAGACAAAGACGGACTTCAAAAAAGTACTATCAATCTATGGTTTGTTTCCCCAACTTCCTATTTCCTTGAGGGACACATCTTTTTTCTCTCTCTGAATATTGGAACCCCCCTTTCTCATCTGCCAAAAACATGCACTTAAAATTTCCAAATGTACACCTAAAAAAATTTCCTCTTTAAAATTTCTTAATTTCATATTCTGCCCATTAATATATATTTGTTCCAACAGATTTCTAATCACTTAAACG
Organism: Peromyscus leucopus; assembly: GCF_004664715.2. Classification (NCBI taxonomy): domain Eukaryota; kingdom Metazoa; phylum Chordata; class Mammalia; order Rodentia; family Cricetidae; genus Peromyscus; species Peromyscus leucopus. The sequence goes on along the minus strand of NC_051071.1, from coordinate 4,110,410 downwards.
TTACAGGCTACTCAAACTGCTGCCTATACGTCCCTAGCCTCAGATGGTCCTATATCACCTGGACAACAAATAAAACAGTCTGCTCTTCCTGGACTTGGTCAACATTCCAGCCTTTTGGATCCCCAACTACACCCCAAATTTCAAAAAAAAAAATGAGGTGATTACATTGCCCCTTATCATTCATTTATTAACAAAAGGCTGGAATATTGATTTCCTAACCTGGGAAATATGGCTGAGGTGCCTATTTAACATATGCTATCAAAGAAATTGCTAATGTTCTCAATAGGCTAAAAGATTTATTGCTACTTTAATTTTGGGCATCACTATACTCATTACTATTACAAGTACTGTTGCTGCATTAATTTTAGGCATATCTGCCTTGATAGCTATTATTACCACCTTTGCTGTAGCTACAACCACCTTAATGCAAAAAATTCATACTGCTCATTTTTTAATAAATTAAATAAAAATGTTACCTTGGCTTTGTCAAAACAGTCCCTTATAGATAAAAAATTAAAAACAAAGATTAATATATTAAAAAAGTGCTACTGGCTCTTGGACAAGATTTGGCTAATATTCAGAATAGATTAGAGACTAGGTGTCATACTGCATATCAATATATTTGTGTCACTCCTCTGCCTTATAATGCTAGTCAAAGTTTAAAAAAGGTAAAAAAATCATCTACGAAAAGTCTAAAAAGATTCAAATACCACTCATAACATGAAAGCTTTACAAAAAAAATATCACAACTATGAACAAAGCTCATTTAAAGAATGGCTCTTTAGATGCCTTAGCTCATGATCTTGAGTCAGATGTCCACTCTCTTAATCCTCTAGATTGGACACAATACTTTGCATTCATTGGATATTGATTCTTATTTTTCTTTTGGATGTGCTCTTATTTCCTTGTCTTTTTTTCTTTTGGTTGTGCTATTATTTCCTTATCTTTTTAGAATTATTCTACATTCCCTACACACAATGAGGTGTGATCTGCTGGAGCTGCACCTTAAAAACAAAAACCAAAAAACGCCACACTAACTCCAGTGTCGTCCGTGTGACATAAACAATTATGTCTATAATAGCTGATGGGAAATACATGCTTATGGGACTAAGCTACCTGGAGGTCCCTGACAGAGTGCAAGTGTTATGCCTCCTTCTCGAAGGAGATGTGCTTCACAGATCATGAGCTCTCTGGGCTATGGGTTCTGTATAACTGCTTTTCTGATAATGTTCTAATTAATCTATAAAACACAGCCAAAATTAATAAATGCTTGGGTTGTAAACTATAGAGGAAAGGGAAAGCTGGACATAGATCTTAATTAAATATAACAAAATGAGCTATTTTTTAAGATCCCAAGCCACTAGATAAAAAAAAGTATAATAGTTCAAACACTTCTAGGGAATAAACACTCACCCACTAGGAATCCTTTAGGAATCCCAACTAAAGTGATTTATAATAAAAAACATTATCTCATAAAAAACAGATGGTGGGCCCCTCTGTTGAAAAAGTTCAACATGGAAAACTTAAGTACTACAACAAAACCTCTTCCCCTTACAGACAAAAAAGTACAAGAGTCCATATTCCAACAGGTAAAAAGGTTTCATATTTTTTTTAAAAAATGTGGTAAAAAACTAAAAAAAAGATTTAGAGAGGGTCTACAGCATCCAAATTGACTAAGTGGGTCATAAAAACCAAAAAAATAAAAATATATAATAAACTAAAAAGCTGCTGAGATAAGATAAAAGACACAACTACAACCACAAAAAATCTACACAAGTCTAGAGACTGTATTAAGTTTAAAAATCACAAACTACTCTTTGGGTCATAAAGTTCTTGTGAATAAAGCGATATGTCTAGCGCCGATTAACAATTGTGTGCTTGCTGTTTTTTAAAGATGATGTAATTAAATTATTGCCAAGCTCTTGTTGTTCCTTGTATGACTTGATAGTTTTCTTTTCTGTATATAAACTACTGATTTACAAAAGTAAAATTACAACAGATTCAAACCACTTCTGAGTGTGTTGTCTGTCTGTCATTCGCTGAATCCTTGCCTTTCTGACTACCCAAGGCCTGGTTCTCCTATGGTCATGGTACACCCGATGGGCCAGTCCGTGACAAAACAGATAAATAATAAATAAGTAAGTAAGTAAGTAAGTAAGTAAGTAAGTAAATAAATAAATAAATAAAAACAAAATCTAGCTAAGCATAAGCTGATCCCTGAGCCAGCTAGAAAGTATCATCCTCCATGATTCTTGCTGTACTTCTTGACTCTAATGGTCAGAGGTACCACTCTGTGGAATAGCAAGCAGGCCACCTCGAAGTTCCTGCCTTAACTTTCCTCATGAAGGACTGTGAAGTGGATTCATAAGGTGAATAAACCCTTTCTTCTTTAAGTTACTTGTGGTAAGGGTATTTTATCACAGCAACAGAAAGTAAAATAGAATAGTTTACTCTCTTATTAGGAGTACTTGATTCTGCTTATAACTTTTTAATTATAAGTGTTTAAAAACGTATTTTCTTCCTTCCCCCACCAGATTGCAAACTCCTTGACGTCAAGCATTCATCTGTCATTTCTTATTTCTCTAGGAACCAGCATAGTAACTGATAGAAGAACCTCAATAAGGCTGAAGATGTAGCTAAATTTGGTAGAGTGCTTGCGTGGCATGCTTCTTCAGTACCATATAAATCAGATTGGTGACACATGCCCTTAATCCTAGCACTCAGAAGGTGGAGGCAGGCGACCAGAAGCCCCAAATCATCTTCAGCCCCATATCAAGTTCAAAGCCAGCCTAGAAAACAGGAGACTTTGTGTCAGAAAATAAAACGGGCTATGGGGATGGCTCAGTTGGTAGAGTGATTACCATGCAGACATGAGGATGTCAGTTCAGATCCTAGGACTGGGGATCCTGGTCAGCTAGTCTAGTTAAATCAACAAGTAACAGGTCCGGTGAGAGGTCAATGTCTCAAAAGATAGGGTGGAGAGCAGCTTCCAATGTTACTATGATGAATGAATATGTGATGCAGAGGTGGAAAAGACAGAGGAGCAGAGTGGTACATGCACAGCGGAACTGGACATGCCATAGCTGTGACTGTTATGAGAAAAGGCAGTGATTGATAGAGGAGCAGGCCATTGCCCAGAGGAGATGGTGAGACAGGTTTTTTTCTTATTTTCTTTTTGAATGGAGGTTACAAGGGTGGAGGGTGGATATGGAAGGACTTGGAAATTAGTGTGATTGGGTACATGGTGTGAAATGCCCAAAGAACCAATGAACAAAAAATGTTTTATAAAAAAGTAAATTTAGCCGGGCGGTGGTGGCGCACGCCTTTAATCCCAGCACTCGGAGGCAGAGCCAGGCGGATCTCTGTGAGTTCGAGGCCAGCCTGGGCTACCAAGTGAGTTCCAGGAAAAGGCGCAAAGCTACACAGAGAAACCCTGTCTCGAAAAACCAAAAAAAAAAAAAAAAAAAAAAAAAAAAAAAAAAAAAAAAAAAAAGTAAATTTATATATTAGCAACCAAGTATGTTTGCCTAATAAAAGCATAGTTAAAAAATAGGGTGAAGAAGTGACTAGGAAGACATCAGACCTCTACTTCTGGCACCAGTGTGCACATTCACACATGTGCACACACATATGAACACATATACCACATACATACATAAAATAAGAAAAGGTCCTCAATTGGTATTTCATGAGGTCATGAAGGCACATACAATATGGAACATATGCTTAAGAGATCTAATTAATGCTGGGTGCAGTGGTACACATCAGGTCAGCCAGAATTAAAAAAAGAAATTAATACTCACCAAGCATAATGGCAAATATGTAATCTTGGCACTGAGGAAGAAGTGACAGGAGAATTGCTACAATTTCAAGACCATCTCACACTATATATTGAATTCTGTGTCACCAAGGGCTATTTAGGGAAACCTGTTTCAACCCCCTGCCCCCCCCCCATCCACCCATTTCCACCTCTGCTGCCAAATCTAATTTTTGAGCCATTTTAGGGTAAATATTTCCTGCATCTTTTTTAGCCATGTTGTTTCCTAGTTTGATTTCTTTGTATACCCACTAAAATGATCTCTGATTTCAAGACCTCTCAGATCTTGCCTACTTTAAACTCAAATGCTACTAACTTTTTATTTTACCCAAAGCTGTTCTTGCTCAGTTAATTTTCCTAGTTATTTATAGCTCATTCCATGACATATATGTAGAAAGCTAATTTAGGATCTGTAATGCTCAAAAACTTTAAGCCACAAAGCACCATAAATATTTCACTCTAAGTCTCTTTGCTTTTGTGCTATATTAAAGGTTTCAAACAGGCACAGCACCATATGGTATTGAACATATGGCACATGACAGTCCCTATTCATATGGAAAATATGCTAATGTTATCCTGTACTAGAAGTGGAAAAAGAACCAGATTTATTTTTATATACATTTATCTGGTATCAGCATCTATAAATACTCATATCCTATGTCACAGAGAGAATAAGAGGAGAAAAACAGACATGCCTGATGGTCATAGTCAAGGTAATATGAGGCTTATAAAGAAGTCTCTCAACATTATCAAGTCTTCAAGCCCAAAAGAACATATGTCTGCCTGTGGCCATATGCTAGATTTTACTCCAGATGCCTTATAGATTGTTCTTATAGTTGTAAGCTATAGCTCTGTATTAGTTAGGGTTTTATTGCTGTGAAGAGACACCATGACCACATAGCTCTTACAAAGGAAACCAATTATTGGGGGAGCTTATAGTTCAGAGGTTTAGTCTATTATCATCATGGCAGGAAGACATGGTGTCATGCAGGTAGACATGGTGCTGGAGAGGTAGCCAAGAGTTCTACATCTGTATCCTCAGGCAGCAGGAAGAGAGAGTGAGCCACTGGGCCTGGCTTGAGCTTCTGAAACCTCAAATCCCATGCTCCCACTCCAACAAGGCCACACCTCCTAACAGTGCCACTCCTTATGGGCCTATGGGTGCCATTTTTTTTCAAACCACAACAGGCTCCATCAGGCCAGACCACACACACTATTTAATATTGTGCATAACTTTGTTTTAAAATTTTATGGATTTGGGTAGGTGGAGGATCTGGGAGGAGTTAAAGCTAAGAAAATGCACACACACACACACACACACACACACACACACACACACACCACAAACTCAAAAAGACAAAAAAAAATCCTGTAAAGTTTCTATGCTGATTTAATGATTTAACCATCTACAATTGCTTTGGGGACTTCTGTAGCTATGATCACATGTAACCACCTAGATTTCAAATGGACATTCTTAACAACAACATCAATAACAAAAGTAAGAGAATTGGAAATATAGTCTAAGTTGTTGTGCTTCATTACAATTCCTATTACTGTTAACATTATTATTATTTGGTACTCGATTCATGCCCTTGCACATGCTGAGCAAATGTTCTAGCCCTACTTTAGGAATACCTAATTATGCATTAACCAATCTTGCTGTGGATGACTGATTGATAAATAAAACACTGATTGGCCAGTAGCCAGGCAGGAAGGGGTGGGACTAACAGGGAGAAGAATTGAGAGAACAGGAAGGCAGAGAAGAAGCTGCCAGCCGCCACCATGAAAAGCAACATATGAAGATACAAGTAAGCCACAAGCCATGTGGCAACTTACAGATTAATAGAAATGGGTTAATTTAATATATAAGAACTAGATAACAAGGAGCCTGCTGTGGCCGTACAGTTTGTAAGTAATATAAGTCTCTGTATGTTTACTTGGTTGGGTCTGAGTGGCTGTGGGACTGGCAAGTGAGAGAGATTTGTCCTGACTATGGGCCAGGCAAGAAAACTCTAGCTACACAATCTATTTAAAACTCTAGAAGAAGAGACAGTGTTGGATAGTCCTCAAATAGTCCTCTAGAGAGGCATGAAAAGAACTATAGGCATTTTAATCCAGACTAAAAGTGACATTTGTGTTTTATGTGGATCCTTCACTGTCTTTAAATTTACTTATTTCCCCCACTTAAACAGTTTCCTACAGGTGTTATAGCACAAGAGGATAAATTTTTGGAACTGATTTATTTAAACCATAAGGGCCATAAAATACTGCTTGCTTTGCTGCTCTTGCTCAATTAGTAAATTAGGGGAGGACCTGATGTCAACAGTTATATAGATTTGATCCTTTCTATATTATATTACCCTTAACTGACAACCAGTTTTTAAGAGTATTAAAGAACTCCATTGATTTTCAAATTCATTTGCAGAGTACCATGGAAGTATTGGAAATCATTATCCATGTGACAAGCTGTGGGATTTTCTCATACAAACTGAATTTGTCATTACAAAAATTGTCCAGCCTTCTCCCATTCCACAGCAAATGCTTATTTTATTGATGCTCATCTAACGGATAGGAGAGATTCATGGCCTAGATATTCATCAATCGATTAATACTTTTTTTTTTTTTTACCTCAAACCAACAGTAGAACTGGCTGTTTTGAATCATCTACTATGGTTAATTCATAAACCCTCAAATATCATTTCAGGTTCTGCTTATACTATAGGATTATTTCCAGCAATAGAAACTACTTTAATTTCATCTTTGCATCCTGCTATGCTCCCATTACTACAGGAACTACAACATCTGGTTTAGTCTGCATACATCCTTTGTTCATTACTCATATTCATACATACTTTTTAACCTCTTTGGTTGTTTTGCAGAAGGAAATAAGCAAGTTTATGCATTAACTTGCCCTATTTTTACTTCCCCAGAATAGGAACATCAATATCCACATGTTAATGCTGATAAACTTTATGTACAATACCACATCCCACTTAGATAAGCAAGAAAAATTGTGCAAGAATGTCATGTTTGTACTATTTTACACTGTCATAGTCATATACCTGGAGTTAATCCCAAAGATTAAAATACTAATGAATTATGGCAAAGGGGTGTTACTCACTTTTCTCTTGTGCCTCAGATGCCATACCTGCACATGTGCATTGATACATATTCTAAATTTCTTTGGTCTGTGCCTCAATCCTCAGAGAATTCTTCTGCAGTATGCTCTTCTCTTATACAAACTTTCGCTGTTGTAAGAGTGCCTACTTAGATAAAAACTGAAAGTGGTAAGTCTATAGTAGTAAAAAAAAATTAAGAACTTCTGTAAAGAATGGAATATTGATTATATTATAGGCATTCCTTACAATCCTCAAGGCACATAGAATATTAAAACAGTACTTATAAAATAAAAAGTGGAGCACCAAGGAATATCCTTATACTTTCCTTATCTACTCTTAATTTTTAAAGTTTGCCTGAAATTATATATGATGTCAAGAGTTCAAAAATATTTAACTATAGAGCATTCTGAACTGCCTTTAGACAGGCCTATATGGTTTAAACAATTTAAGACTTGAAATTCTGGTTGATTGGCTGAAAAAAATTGGGAAGCTGTATACATCTGAAATTGCAGATGAATCCACTGGAACATTCACAATGGGCAAAAGGAGATATTAACTATATCATCAGAAGTCACATCTGCCCACTTGGGGCCAAGTTAAGCCCTGTGCACATAGGGAGTAGTTATTCTACGAAACACACAGAGCCTATGAGAATCTCTTTCTGGTGATGTTAGCTGCTTTGACTTGTGCATATGCAGTGAGTACCTCTGAGCATGTGTATTGATCTTATGCGCATCATCCTCCTTTGACATGTGCATCTGCAGTGAATGCCTCTGAACATGTGTACTGGTCTTATAGATTGGATGAACCTAGCTCCTGTTATCCATACTAATGACACTGTGCTTATACCTGGACCTTGGGACAGTAATAGACTCGTTCATTCATCTGGAGAAGGGACAGCACTTAATTTTGTCTTGGGATTTAAATTACTTCTTATTTGCATAGGACATGATAACATTTGTATTCCTATTAAAGGCAAATATGGGATATATTCTACATGATATCAGAATAATATGGGCCTCTTTTCCAGCTATTTTCGAGATTTTTCTGAACAATATAATAATATAACCAATATTACTGGACATAGTTTTGGTCCTTATTCTTTTTTTAACTTTCATTTTTATTTATTGTCTTTCACATCATGCATCTCCATCCCATTTATTTATTTATTTATTTATTTATTTATTTATTTATTTATTTATTTATTTAGGTTTTTTGAGACAGGGTTTCTCTGTGTAGCTTTGTGTCTTTCCTGGAACTCACTTTGTAGGCCAGGCTGGCCTCGAACTCACAGAGATCTGCCTGGCTCTGCCTCCCGAGTGCTGCAATTAAAGGCATGCACCACCACCGCCCGGCCTTCTCCATCCCATTTATTTCCCCATCCCTTCATATCCACTCTCTGCCCTTGCAACCTCCTGCCCCCCAAATAAAGTAAAATAAAACTTAAGAGAAGAAAAAAGCAGAAAAAAATCAATTTCATCATGGAAGCTGTATTTGCAAGTGTTCATTGCAATGAGTCACTGGTCTTGTTCTAGACTTCTGGTTTCTGCTTCACTATCGATGCTGACTCCTCACTGGGACTCCTCTTCTTTATCCCATTGTCCTGTGTCATGGAGATCCTGCAGCTTCGGGTCTGCAGGACTGGTCCCTTCACATGCTTCAACAGACCACAGATAGCAAGGATATTGGGGTAGGCCAACTCATAACCCTGGTTCTGGGCCTGGTTAGTTTCATGGTTGGTCAGTTCACCAGCTCTCCCTTGTCCTTACCAACAGGATGAGCTCTCATGCATTGTCCTGGCTAGTCCCCCCCTTGCAGTGATGAGCAAGTGGTAGGACCAGTTCCCCCATTTTTTGTGTCCTCAGGGTTGGTTCTTCTACACCTACACCTTCAGGGTCAGCTCTACTGTGTTGCCCAGGCATGGCATAGGAGCCATTCTCCTGAGTGCTGCAGCTGATAAGGGGCTCTTACGACCTCTGGGCCAGTTCTCCCACCTGCCTCAGGCATTGATGGGCAGGGTGGGGTAGGTGGGAGAGGGCATCTCTTACCTGCCCATGATGCCACATGACAGATGAGTAATAGGGACAGCTCTCTCATGTTCACAACTTGGGGGCTGGCGCACCCACACCTCTGCCAATTGGGTTGGCTCTATTATGCTGCTCAGGTGAGGTACAGGGCCTACTCTTTGAGTGTTGTTGCTGGTGGGTGACAGGTGCAGCTCTCCCACTCTTATGACCTCAGGGTCAGCTCTCCCACCTACCTCAGGTGTTGTTGGGTGAGGGGAGGGTATCTCTCCCCTACCCATGCTGCCATATTGCAATTGAAGGGAGGGGCTAGGTACCCCATGTTCACATTCTCTGGGTGGTTCACCCACTCCCCCATCAATAGGGTCAGCTCCATTGTGCTGTCTAGGTGAGGTGCAGAGTCCACTTTCCCTAGTGCTACAGCTGGCAAGGGGGAGGGTCAGCTCTCTCATCTACCACATATGGCAGGGGTAAGAGGGAGGTTGTTTATCCTTAATCTTCACCACCACATGGCAGATGAGGGGTGTGTGGCCAGATATCCCACTCTCCTTCCCTCAGAGCTATCTCACTCCTGCCTCATCTATCACAGGCATTGAGGGAAACGGCTATGGGAGGCATCTCTCCCCTGGCCACACCACCTCATTAGAGATTAGTTGTGGGGACAGATCTCCCACTCTCACAACCTCAGGGCTGGCTCACCCATGCTTCTGCCAACAGGGTTGTCTCTATTTTGCTGCCCAGGCAAGGTACAGTCCTTATGTGCCTGGGCAGGTGCCTGCTTTCCTGAGTGTTATAGATGGTGGGGGTAAGAGGCAGCTCTCCCTCTCCTGTGACCTCAGGGCTATCTCTCCCACCTGTCTTAGGTGTTAGTGGTGGGAGAGCATCTATCCCAAGCCCATGCCTCCATATGACAGATGAAGGACAGGGCCAGGTCTCCCATGCTCACATTCTCAGGGTGGGCTTACCTGTGTCTCATCACCAGGGTAAGCTCCACTATGCATCCCAGACCAAGTGCAGGGTCCACTTTACTGAGTATTGCAGGTGGTAAAAGCTCTCTTGCCAGCTGGACATGGTAAGGACAGTGGGGGTGGCATCTTTCCCTCATTCCCACCACTGCACTGCAGGTGAAGGAGATATTACCAGTTATGCCCCTCTCATATCCTCAGGGCTGGCTCACCCATGCCCCTATCTACAAAGTCAACTCTACTGTGCTGCCCAGGTGAAGTGGAACGTCTGTTCTCCCAAGTGCTGCTGGTGGTGAGGGGTTGAGTCAGGTTCTCCATCTGCTGGAGGTGTCAAGAGACAAGGGGAGGCATCTTTCCCTCACTACATGGCCTGTGCAACCTGCTCTCCCATTTTCCCACACTCAGACCAGCTCACTCTTGCTCCTGTGAACAGGGTCATCTCTATTGTGATGCCCAGGTGAGATGTAGGGCCCTTTCTTCTGAGTACTTCAGCAGGTGAGGGGCAGGACCAGTTCTTCCTAGTGTTTTAGCCACTGACAGGGTGGAATGTAAACAGAGGTGGAAGTTTTTATCCTACCAGCAACTCCAAAATATCAAGCAGCTGCTTCCCAAATTACTAACAGAGACTTATATTAATTAGAAATGCTTGACCTATAGCTCAGGCTTATTACTAACTAGCTCTTATACTTAAATTAACCCATAATTCTTATCTATGTTTAGCTGATGTAGGATAGTCTTTCTGCATGCTGTTAATACGTGTTGCTCTCATCAGCTGATAAATAAAGCTGATTTGGCCTATAGCTAGGCAGAATATAGCTAGTCAGGAAAGCCAAATGGAATACAGGAAGAAAGGACAGAGTTGAAGCAGATGTCAGCCAGCCACCCAAGGAGCAACATGCTAGGAGACCGATAATGCCATGGCCGTGTGGTAACACATAGATTAATAGGAATGGGTAGATTTAAAATGTAAGAGCTAGCTCATAATAAGCCTAAGACATTGGCCAAACATTTATAAGTAATATAAAACCTCCGAGTCAATTATTTGGGAAGTGGCTGCCAGGTATTTGGGAGTTGCTGGTGGGACAGAAATGTCCATTTACAAATGGTGCCCAAAGTTTGGCAACTCCATCCATATAAAACCTGAGAGAACTTAAAGAAGGTTCTAAAATGAAGCCAAGAGTAGCTTCATAGTTCATGTCTCTCATTTCAGACCATGGTACAGAACTGTATCCCCTGGCCATGGCAGGCTTCAGCTACAACATGACAGGCTCCTATGGTGGTATTTTATTTATACTGAAATGTGATTTTAATTGTATGTTAATAAATAAAGTTGCCCCAGGGTCAGAGCTATTAGAGCCATAGCAAGAGCCGGGGCGGTGGTGGCACACACCTTTAATCCAGCACTTGGTAGGCAGAGCTAGGTAGATCTCTGTGTGTTCAAGGATACAGCCAACATTGGAGACACACACCTTTAATCTCAATACCATAGAAGACCTGGAGGGCTGTACAACAGACAGTGACGAGGCAGTCATATGTTTGGGTTTACAACCAATGAGAAGGCAGAACAGAAAGTCTATATAAAGACAAACAGACAGGAAGTAGGTCTCTTTTTGGAGAGGTCTCTTGGCTTAAGAGCTAGCTGCATCAGGCGGGTAAGGCTCTTAGCTCTGATCTCTTGGCTTTCTTCTTTGCATTGGTTCTGTGTTTCTTATTTAATAAGATGGTTGGTTGCATCTACAGACTCCCATGGTGTCTCACAGGCCACAGTACAGAGAAGTGTCTCCCAGCCACTGTCTGCAGACTTGAAAGCACAACTCCATGCTACTCAATACTGCTTCCCAGAGTTGGGAAGATAAGCATGATAGTCCTTAGTACCGCGGCCATTATGGAAAGCAAAGATGCCACTTTGGTCCTAGCCACACCCTCTTAGCAGTTTAAAAACTCTCCTGGTCAGAAAAGCATTACAGATATGCAACAAGGATAAATTCAGACAAAACAAAAAACAAAACAAAAAAACCCAAAAACTTCTAGACAGGTTACAGTGTGTTTAAAAATATACATAGACTTGGGAGAAAAAAGGAAAAGGATAGAAAAGAAGTCCTTAAAAAACAAAGAAATGGAAAAAAACTACTTAAAGATGGAAAATGCACAGGGAGTCTGGATCCTGCATGTTATTGTGTTGATTTTGAATGTTTTGATGCTGACAAGCAAACAACAGCTGCTGAGACATGGGATTGAAAGAGGGACTGATGACATATACCAGCCTAGACATTTTAAGAATGCCTTAACTTTAAAATAAAAGTTAAAAAAATATAATTGCAAAATGAAGCTTTAAAAATGCATTGCTTTGGAGAAGCAATTTTTCTTTTGTTTTCACAGAAAACAAGAGGCTACAGATTTGTTCCAAATTAATATGGATCAGATTTGATCCACTTGAAACTTGACAAGTGATATCTATCCACAAAGGTTGTTCTTACTCAGGACTTGATCATTATATCAAAAATTTCTCAGGGACAACCCCTGGAGATGCCTTTACCCACAGACAGCAGGAAGCAGTATAGAGAAAACTATGCCCACATTCCCAAGAGTTGGGGGTGTGGGTAGTCTTTGGATATTTGATGGGTTATGGATGTTTGTTATCACTTAGTGGAATATAGGAATATAGGCTAAAAAGACAGCTATTAATCTCAGATATTTTGCATTGGCATAGATTTTAGTACATTGATACAAATTTAAAGTTGATTTTGTTACACTGTATATATGTTTCTACTCTTGCTTGGGGTATTGTGATTAGGCAGTTCATTTAAAATGCAATGTATAAATAAGAAACTTAGATTATTAGTCATATATAACAATCAAATTTGTAGATATGTTAGGTATGCTTTCAGGACCATATAGAGATATATTTTAGATAGATGGTCTTCAAATACTTCAGAGATCTATAGAATATGACACTTAAAATGTTTTGTTAACATGGGGTTTTTCATGAAAATGAGACAGATCTGATTCTGGTGGCACCAACTCACTTCAGAGATGATGGGCATTGAAGACACTCCTTACGAGTTTGCTTTCAATGTGGCAGGGCTAGTTATTTGGGCAAGAAATTGCTCTTGCCTGGACTGCTTGATAATATGTTTTATAAACTGGACATGCAGAACTCATAGGAAAACGACCACTGAACTTTGCCAAAACAAGGCTGAAAGGTCCTTCAGGTTCTTGCTTCACAGAAGAAAGTGCCAAACATTCTGCAAGATACAGAGAAAAGCAACTGACAAACTTTGTCAAAATAGGCAGGACAGTCCTTCAAATTTCCTGCTTCACTAAAAAGTTTATCAGAAATACTAGGCCTATAGGCTGACAATGGATGTCTCAACATTGCAGAGGAAATTTGAGTAACTGTCCAGGCATCCAGATGTCTCTGTCATTTCTAGAATTTTGGAAGATGGTTACAATGCACTTCCTGATTACTTAGATAATATTATATACTTCTGGGGTCTTTGATGTAGTTAAAGACTATATTTACAATTATAGTTTTACTTAGTTATGATAAAAGGTAAATTAGATATGTAGCTTTAAACTCACAAAGATAGAATAGATGACAGAATATTTTCATTAAATTTTGCCAAATACAAAGACATTGTAACTGTAATTCTCACTTAATAACTGTTTGTTATATATAATTTTACTATGTTAAAATGAAAACCTTCCTTTTAGAAAAGGAGAAATGATGTGGGACAGTCTTTCTGTGTGCTGTGAATTTGGGTGTAGTTCTCTAGACTAATTCCTGCTGATTGAGGGTGCTGATAATCTTATGAGAATTCTGAAAAATTTTAGAATGATGGTCAGGTCCTGACTGGAGTATTTTGTGTGGCTGGTCCATCTCAGTCAGCAGCCTTGAAGCTATTTTGGATGCAGGACTCAGAGGAAATTGTAACAGAGGTATATTGAAATGATGGAAAATCTGAGCCATTCATTTTTTTTTTTTTTTTTTTTTTTTTTTGTTTTTTTGATACAGGGTTTCTCTGCGTAGCTTTGCGCCTTTCTGGAGCTCATTTGTAGCCCAGCTGCCTCGAACTCACAGAGATCACCTGCTCTGCCTCCCGAGTGCTGGGATTAAAGGCATGCACCATCACTGCCCGGCTGAGCCATTCATTTTTATTGGTGCCTGGTTTCCTTGTTCTGAAAATATATAAACTTTTAAAGGTTATATATATATATATATATATATATATATATATAACAGATATATATAATATATATAATACAGATATATATATATCTGTATTAATATAAACTGTGTATCGTACACAAGCCAGCCAATGATATTTTTTTGTTTTATGTTTGAGCAGGTAAAATATGTGTCACATGTCTTGTAGTTACTTTAGGTTTACTTTTCCATGTCTGTAGTTAGGATTTCAGGGGGTCTTCCTTGATCAATCCTGATATTTCTTAACCCAGAATGAATCCATAGCCTTTCATTTCCTGTGGAAAAAAACACAACTTCTCTCCCAAAGTGTCATATCTTTGACTTAAGTTTTGGAGTCAAGATATTTTTTAAAATAAATAGATTGGGTTAATCCAGCAACATTTATAATTAAATGTCTCTTAACAGCCGTTGCTCCTTCCTCAGCAGTCAAACAATTGAAAGACAACATAGTAACATACAATATCCAGACTCTCTGTGTGTTTTCCATCTTTATGTGGCTTTTTTCATATTCCTCTACTCCTTTCTTAAGAACTTCATTGTTCTAAAACTATGTATTTGTTTTTTATGACTGTCTATACTTTCTCTTTTCTCTCCCAAGCCTGTAAATATATATATATATATTTGGTTTTTCAAGACAGGGTTTCTCTGTGTAGCTTTGCACCTTTCCTGGATCTTACTCTGTAGTCCAGGCTGGCCTCAAACTCACAGAGATCCGCCTGGCTCTGCCTCCCGAGTGCTGGGATTAAAGGCGTGCGCCACCACCACCTGGCTTGCCTGTGTATATTTTTAAACACACTGTGAACCATGTAGAGGTTTTGTTTTGTTTTTCTTTCTTTCTTCTTCTTCTTCTTTTTTTTTGAATATGTCTTTACTGCACATCTCTATTTTTTTCTGACCACATGAGTCTTTAAAGAGCGAATCAGTGTGGCTAGGACCAAAGCAGCTGGCTCTGTCTCATTCCTTGACTTCCTGAGAGTCTAGCTTCATGGTAGAGCTATTGGCAGAAGCCACGTGTATTGCCTCAACTGTGGGGAGTTTCTAGATCCATGCCACCACCAAGTAGTTCATCACATGTTGCTCATAAACACCATTTAAGTATTTGATAGTAGGCCCTCTTAAAAGAGCTTTTCATTTTTACCACTAATGCTGAGTCAGGAAGCAATCTCTTAAAGAAACTGTGCCCTTGCTAGCCACCAGCAAACAGAACCCACTGGAGAAAAGACAGCTACCAAGCAGTCATGCTTGACTCTGTTCTTGTGTGCCTAGAATTTTTTTTAAAGCTTTCTCAGGTTTTGTGTGGAAATTCTTACCAAATGTTTAGGTTCCACATGTAAATGCCAGTTTCTGTCCCACCAGAAACTCCCAAATACCCAGTAGCTGCTTCCTAAATTACCACACAGAGATTTATATTAATTATAAATGCTTGGCCAGTAGCTCAGGCTTATTACTAACTAGCCTTTACACTTAAATTAACCCATAATTCTTATCTATGTTTAGCCATGTGGCTTGGTACTTTTTCTCAGTACAGTATTCTCATCTTGCTTCCTCTGCTTCTGGCTTGTGACTCCTCTCTCTGCTCTTCCTCTTCCCAGCATTCTTAGTTTGGTCACTCTGCCTATACTTCCTGCCTAGCTATTGGCCAATGAGCATTTTATGAAACCAGTTAAGAGTGACAAATCTTTACAGTACACAAGAGGATTATTCCACAGCATTTATATTAAGCCTCTGAGTGAGTATTTGAGAAGTGGCTGCTGGGTATTTGGGAGTAGCTGGTAGGACAGAAACTTCTGCCTACAGAGGGGCCAACCCTGTACATCCCTTTCTTGTCAGCCTTCAGTAATATCAGGAGCCACAGACATCAAAACACACCATGGTTGTTGCATCAGGGCCATGAACCCAGACATTGGTCTCTGCTGCAGACCAGGTCTACACATCACTATGACCCTGGGTGGCAATCACACCACCCACATCAGCCTGCTTCTCATTGCTTTCACCTTCTCAGATATGCCTCTGTCCATAGGCCATGAGACATCCCCCCCTCTCTCTCATACTATATCATACAATTGCTCACTATAATAGTGACCATCTGCCTGGTGCTGCATGTGAGACTCCTTGTCTGCTCAGTCCATCATGGCACTGGGCAGGATCCTGCTTCCAAGAATTATAATGGTGTCCAACTGCCTGGCACCAGTGACCTGGGACAGAGCTGTGATTGTCTTCTGGTGGTCTGCTAGGTTTAGATAAACTTCTTCCCTCTTGAACCCTATTCTTACTACACACAATGCTTTCACTTTTCTAATATTATTCATTATGTTCATAATTTGCTTGCTTACAGGATACTCATGCATAGAATGACGATTAGATTTATCTGCAACATCTTAAATAAAAAACCACTCTGGATATCCTGCATTTCAAAAATAAAAAAGGAACTGATGTTGGAACACAGTCTAGGAATAGAATTGTATGAGGAGAATTCTGAATACTTATGAGAACATTGCAAATAAATAATATGGAAGTCTTGTGACCTCACTTTCTTCAAAACAGAATTGTTCTGGAATTGTGTTTCCATGTTCCTCCCAGGTGTAGCAGACAGGAGTGAGTTTTACTTCCAATTACTCATTATTGCTTGTTGTTGTTATTCAATTAAATATTTAAACTACTCTTTATATGTCTCTATAGAAAAACCATGTTTTTACTATGTGCAGCTTATTTTGATTGTATACAGCTTGAACTTGTGTGAACTTTACTCATGTGACCATCTTTAACCCTCAGAATATAAGTTGTCTGAAGTTCTGAATAAAGTTGGCTATTGCATGAGATTTTAGTCTGTCTCATTTATCAGCTCCATTCTCCTAGGACCACTGCCTCTAGAGTGGTGACACTTTACCATTGAGCTATATCCCTAGACCTCTATTTACATTTTGTTTTGATATGGGGTCTCATTAATTGCCAGTGTTGGCCTGGACTATTACCTCAGGCCTAGACCTTGTAATCTTCCTCCCTCCACTCCTTGGATTAGGTCAAGTTACAGTTCATAATTCTGTCTCACTCTCTAAACAGCTATAGTTGTTTCAGTATTATCAAAGAAAAATAATTTTCAACTGGACTTGGTGGCACATGTCTATAATCCCTGCACTTGGGAGGATGAGGCAGGAGTATCAGCTATTCAAGACTAGCTTTGGTTGTGTAGCAAGTTTAAGGCCACCATGGGCCAGCGTGGTTAGATAAAACCCTGTCTAAATAAAACAAGATGAGGAGAGAAGTAAAAACAGATGAAAGAAGAAACAGCCACTGCATGGTCAGCTCTTTTTTATACTGAGGAAATAATATTTAAGAACAGCCAGTAGTTTGTGTGCTAATATTAGTAAGTTTTCATCTTCCTAACTTATCTAGATTTGTTTACTATCTCTGCAGACATCCCTACCTCATTTGATTACTGGGGAAAAAATGCAGAAGCCCAATTTTAAAGAAAGTCAAATCATTTATGAAAAAAATTTAGAGTCAGATTAATTGTTCTCTCTTTATATATGGTTATAGCCAATCACTGTTTTGTCACTGTTCACATTAATTATTTACAAAGTCTTGACAACAACTTTGAAGATTTGGAACTGAAAGGCAAGGTGTGTGAGTGTATTTAATATGACTGAACTGGATACTTAAAAAATAGCTAGCAGGCAGCCCGCTACAGCTAAATGTAGAGCCAATGCCTGAGTGTAATTCCCAGCATCACAAAGAACAAAGAGAATTGTATACTGCATTTTATGTTATTTGGGTTTGTCATATTAAAAAATGTACCCAAGAAATAAAATTAGAAAAATAAAACATTGTTATTTATCAGATTATTTCTAATAACAAGTAATGTATGAAGTTCAAGGTGAAATTTAATTGATGAATGTATTTACTTATTTACTGTGTGTGTGTGTGTGTGTGTGTGTGTGTGTGTGTGTGTGTGTTACTAGGGATCCAACTTGTGACCTTGAGCTTAGGAGGCCTGTGCTCTAATGCTGAGCTATGTCCTCAGCCCATCAAAGTTAGAATTTTTGGAGCCTTGATGGTCTCTTCGATCTCCCAGGGAAACAGCCTTGGACTCATGTTATATAACACAGAGCCACTTTGGCTCCAAGACCACTGAAGAGTTTTCTTCCAGAATCATGACTCAGCTCTTTAAGTGAGGATTTTCTTACCATGATATTGCAGCCAAGCTGTTTCCACTAACAGTAATGATATATTAAACATATTTTTCCTGGTTAGCCTTAATTGTCAACTTGAAACAGCATAGAGTTATTTGAGAGAAGCCTCCATTAATTAATTGTCTAGGTTGGGTTGGTCTGTGGGCTGATCTTGATTATTAATTCATGTAGAAGGGCCCAACTCACTATGGGTGACACCATTCTTCAAGGAAGTGGTCATAGGATATTTAAGAAACAAACAAACAAAAATCTAGCTAAGCAAGAGCAAGCCAGCAGGCAGCATTCCTCCATTGTTTCTGCTTCAAACTCTGGATGTGAGCTCCTGTCCTGACTTCCCTCAGGGAGGGATTTTGGCCTGGAAATACAAGCCAAATAAGCCCTTTCTTCTCAAGTTCCTTTTGGCCAGGAGTAGTCTATCTCAGCAACAAAAAAAAACTAGAATGATACTGTATTATGCATTTTTAAATGTTTAGGTTTTTTTATTTTTTAGATAGGGTCTTCCTTTTTAACTCAGGCTGGCTGGAACTCATACCAATACTCTACCTCAGTCGCCCAAATCCTGAAATATTGAAGGGAAAACACTGTGTGCCAACATGCTTATTTTTAAATGACTTATTTTTTTCTTAATTATGTTATATATGTGTGTGTATGTGTGAACCTGAGTGCATGTGCCTAAAGAAGATAGAAGATGTCAAATTCCCTGGAGCTGGAATTCCACAAAGTTGAGCCATCTGATATAAATGTGCGGAACAAACAGTCCTCTGCAAGATTAGTAGTAGCTGCTGAGCCATTACCCAACCCAAGGACATTTTTAAGTGTTTATTTTACATTTTAAAAACTTGTTCTCAACTTCAGAAATAGTTTAAAAGCACAAGTGCCCCCAATACAACTTTTAATTATAGTAATAAGCAAGGAGCTACAGAGAATATTCAGTTAAAATGAAAGAAATTTATTCTACCTGGCCTTACCTTCACATTTCATTCCTAACTTAGCCCAAACCATAATCTACTACAACACAATCATTTTATTCATAGCAAAGTAATAATTATCATGTACCCTTAGCAAAATGGGTCTATCAATATTTTTTGATTTATACCTTCTTTGGTTAAGAATATTAAGTCCAATAATTAAATGGCAAATAAAATAACTGGCCCACATTGCAGAAGTATTTTTAATAGCAAAATTCCTTTATATGGGCTTATTTTTACAATCTAAAATAATGTATCTATTATCTTGTGTAGATGTAACCCACTGTCTTATTAAATAAGAAGCACAGAACCATTGCAAAGAAGAAAGCCAAGAGATCAGAGCTAAGAGCCTTACCGCCTGCTGCAGCTAACCTCTTTAGCCAAGAGACCTTTCCGAAAAAGAGACCTACTTCCTGTCTGTTTGTCTTTATATAGACTTTCTGTTCTGCCTTCTCATTGGTTGTAAACACAAACACATGACTGCCTCGTCACTGCCTGTATGTACAGCCCGCCAGGTCTTCTATGGTATTGAGATTAAAGGTGTGTGTCTCCAATGTTGGCTGTATACTTGACCACACAGAGATCTACCTAGCTCTGCCTACCAAGTGCTGGGATTAAAGGCATGCGCCATGAATGCCCAGCTCTGCTATGGCTTGCTAATAGCTCTGACCCCAGGGCAACTTTATTTATTAACATACAAATAAAATCACATTTCAGTACAAATAAAATATCATCATATTTCCCCTTTCTATTTTAATAAAAAGAAAAAAAGCAAAAGGTTATAACTAACAAAAGAAAAGCTATATACAAAAGTACAATAACTACATACAATATATACAAGTAATAAATACTCAAACAACGTCTAGTCCATTTGTATTTGACAAATTCAGAGAAAATAATTCCATTATCTATCCTATTTTGGTAAGTCCAAAATGTATCTAATTCACTTTCTATCCTAATAAATCTTCAACTATAACTAACTAAGCTTCAACTCCCTCAGAGACCCAAGAAGGAAATAATATTAGCTAACAAAAATAAAAACAGGAAGGGCATGCAAGCAACTTCCAAAAAATTTGTGAGTTGACAGAAACAGCCAGCTGCCTGGACAGTCACCTGAGGTTTCTCCGCAGTGTTGGGGCATTATCTTGAGCCTATAGGCTTAGCATATCTGTCAGACTCATTTGTGAAGTAGAATGTACACAAGGTCAACAGTTCAACCTTACATTGGGTGAGAGCAGTCCATGTACCAGAAACACCTGAATTCCACTAGTGTCCTGTCATGATTCAGGATTTTAAATTCTGGAAATTGTTGACGGTTTTTGAATTCAGCTGTCCATTCTTTTTGGCTGTGTATATATGGCTTCATCTCAGCATCCCGTTCTTCTCCACATGCCTCTATGAAATGCCAATCTACTATTGAGAGGCATGAGCTTAGTTACTCTTCAAGAATAACTGTTTCAGCTGCTGTTCCATTGCATATCAGAAGCCATCGGTCCACTGCCTGTTCAGCTACCTTCGAAGAAGAGGGTACTGTACCATTTCCGGATTGTGAAGGCCACTTCAGGGATGGTGCCATATTGTCCTGGCCTCAGAAGATGCCTTTTGATAAAGCCATAACCACACTTGTTTTGGCAAGAATCAGTAGTCTTTTGCTTCATGTCCTGTCTGTCCATTTTGCCCTGTTGATTCGAGGATACTTTGTTGTCCAGTGGCTAACTTTTGCCACAATGAAAGGTAACTCCATATGCAGTTTCTTCAATGCCCATGTTTTCTCTGAAGTAGATTGGTACTGCCAGGAGCCAATATGTCCCATAGTCATAACAAAAAAGAAAAATTTTCTAAGATATTAAAACATTTTAAATGCCATATTCTGTAGATCTCTGAAGGGTTTGAAGATGACCTGTCTATCTAAAATATAGCTGCTCAATTTTTAAAACATATCAAATATGACTACAAGTTCTATTGTAATGTCTAACTACTAACTTTCATTTCTTTATATCCTAATAGTGGGTAATAATAACATTCAAGGATCAGAAAATTGCATTACATTGTTAAATGAACGGTATAAGTACAATTAGAAATATACATATAGCATTTTCTAACAATATCAATTTCAAATTTGTATACAATATAAAACAATCCAAACCAATGTAAAGTATTTAAAACTAGTAATTGTTTTTTCTTCTTTTCTTTTCTTTTTTTTAAACAAGAACTTTAAATCCAATTTCCTTTGCTTAGCCTTTTTCCTAACCCTTGACAACAACTTGTAACCAACCCCCTAAACAATGAAAATTATCCCAGACCCAAAACCCATTAAAAAGTCCAAAAAACCACCTGCCCCACACCACCTCTTTGGGAATGTGGGTGTCGTAGTCTTAAAATTGCTTCCTGCTGGGTATGGGAAAAGTTATCTTTATATTGAAAGAAAAATTTTAGGTTAATTGTCAAATTCTAGGAAAGGTAACTATATCCTTCGTTATCCAGTCTGTGTATAATGCCAAAGTTCAGGGTTTATCTCAAGTCCTTATTCAAGTAGTCTTTGAAACTGGATCATCTCAGCTAGCCCTCTCAAAATTGCTCTGAGCACTTTGTAGTTCAAAGCTGATCTGTAGATGATGTTTGTCAGCTTAGTGATATTATTATTGTCCACGTGTAATTCTTGTTGTTGTGGGGCCCCATCTTCTTCCTGGAGACTTCAGTTGATGTTAGGCCTGGCAGTGATTTCCTGCAGAAAACTGATAAGAGACTTGAACACAAAGACATATATATGCAGCTAATTGAATCCTTTTTTCTAGAATTAGTTAGTACTCTAATTAGTTAGTCATATACCATTCATATCTTAACAAAGTTTAAAATATATATATGTCTATATAGATATTAATCTTGTCAATTTTGATATAAAATTCATACTTTAAGAAAAGTTTAAAAAATCAGAATAGAATCAAAGAGTTGAGATTAGTAATAGAATAGTCCCTTAATTAATTTGGCTTTTCTCCTGTGCCATAGCAGAAGATGGCTCTTTTCTTCTGGCATGACACAGGGAGTCTGCATTTTTCTTTTAACAACACACTTGAGTTTAAACAGGGAGAGAGCCATTCTCCAACTCCAAAGTCAGCTTTAAATTTTGATTGAACTGGGACTATTAGAAGACCAATAGTATTAAATTTCTTTAGAGAAGAGTAGAAACAAACATTTAGGAAGACTTATAAGAAATTTTTAGATGATATACCCATACGCCATTTCACTCTGTTTCCTGGGCTAGATGATTTGTCCCTTTTCTTCAGTTGTCTCATTTGTCCAGTGTTCTTCAGATTCCTTAACCTTCATTCTCCTAAAAGACAAAAACAAAAACCTTTCCCCAGGACTAATTTTGAGAATGTTCCTTTTTGGCAAGTTATTATCTGATTAAATGAAAATGGATGTATAAGTTAGTTATAAGTTACTGTATAAGTTAATTATAAATTACATGTATAAGTTACTGGTATAAGTTAGTTTAAATTGGAAGATCATGCTGGTTGATGAACTATCACCTCCTCTAATTAAGAGGTCTCTCTTGTTCAAATTGAACCTTTATCAATTTTGATGGTGCCCACAGCTTATCTTCTCCTGTAGAAACAAAAGCAAAACCTCCTCCCCAACATAACATATACCCTGGTTTCCATTCTGAGGTCAGCACATCCTTAAAGTATATAGGCTGATTTAATTCTGTAGTTTTTTTCTATTATCCAATATCTCTCTGCAGCTGTTGTTCCTTTCACATTGGCATTAAGAAAATTCAAAGTTAATAGAGCATTATGCAGTCTATTTCTGGGGGGTTTGTTACCCCTTTCTGTTTATTTAGCATATCCTTTAGAGTTCTGTTTGATCTTTCTATAACTGCTTGACCTGTAGGATTATGTCGTGTGCCTGTAATATGCTTTATATTGTAATAAGCAAAAAACTATTTCATTTTAGCAGAGACATATGCTGGAGCATTGTCAGTTTTAATTTGTACAGGTATACACATGATGGCCATAACTTCTAGCAAATAAGTGATTACAGAATCAGCTTTTTCAGAACTCAAAGCAGTTGCCCATTGAAATCCTGAATAAGTATCAATGGTATGGTGTACATATTTCAGTTTTCCAAATTCTGCAAAGTGAAACACGTCCATCTGCCAGATTTCATTCCTCTGAGTAACCTTTGGTTACATCCTGCTGGTAACTGCGTTTGATTGTAGAAGGAACAAGTAGGGACATCTCTTTACTATTTCTTTGGCTTGTTGCCAGGTTATAGAAAAATCCTTTTTTAAACCTTTACTATTGACATGATGTTTTTTATGAAATTCTGAGGCCTCCAGCACATTTCCTATCAATAATTTATCAATCTCATCATTGCCTTGTGCTAGAGGGCCTGGCAGAGCAGTATGGGATCAAATGTGAGTTATATATAAAGGATGACTCCTTTTCCTGATTGTATCTTGTAATTGAATAAATAGTGAAGTTAATTCTGAAGCATCAGGGATAAATTCTGCAGTCTCAATATGTAATACTACTCTTTCAGCATACTGAGAGTCAGTTCCTATGTTGAGAGGTTCTGAAAAATCCATTAATACCAACAGAATAGCATACAATTCTGATTTTTTGAACTGAATTATAAGAACTTTGAACCACTTTACTTAAATTTTCTGATTTGTAACCTGTCTTTCCTTGTTTGTTGGCATCTGTATAAAAGGTACAAACTCCAAATATGTTTTTTTCCCATACTATTCGAGGCAAGATCCAATCAGCTCTCTTTATAAGATCAATTCTATCGCTTTTGGGATATTTGCTTTAATTTCTCCAAAAAAAATTACTGCAAGCTCTTTGCCAAGGTTCACTTTCTGTCCATAATTTTCCAATGTCCTCCTTAGTTAAAGGTAAGACAATTTCTGCTGGGTCTATTCCTGATAATTGACGAAGTCTCAATTTTCCTTTCCAAGTCAAGTCAGAGATTTTTTCCACATAAGTTTTTAATTTTTTTATTTGGTTTATTTGGTAAAAATATCCATTCTAATATAATACCTTCCCTCTGCATTAATATTCCTGTAGGAGAATGCCTAGAACGTAGAATAACCAAAATGCAATCCAGCTTTGGATCAATACGATCCACGTGCCCTTCATGTACTTTCTTTTCTACCAAGGCCAATTCTTTCTCAGCTTCAGGTGATAATTCTCTTGGACTATTTAAGTCCTTGTCACCTTCTAAGGTTTTGAACAATTATTCAGTTCATCATTTTTTACCCCAATAATAGTTCGTAGATGAGAAATATCTCCAAATAATCTTTGAAAGTCATTAAGAGTCTGTAGTGGGGCTGGAGAGATGGCTCAGAGGTCAAGAGCACTGACTGCTCTTCCAGAGGATCTGAGTTCAATTCCCTGCACCCACATGGTGGTTCACAACCATCTGTAATGAGATCTGGTGCCCTCTTCTGGCATGTAGACAGAACATTGTATACATAATAAATAAACCTTTAAAAAAAGAGAGAGAGTCTGTAGTCTATCTCTCCTAATTTGCCCCTTTTGGGGTCTAATTTTTTGTAGCTCTATTTTATATCCTAAATAATTAATAGAATCTCCTTTTTGTAACTTTTCAGGAGCAATTTGTAATTCCCAGCAAGGCAAATTTTTCTTTACTTCTTCAAACATTTTTTCTAAAGTATCTGTATTTGAGTCAGCTAGTAAAATATCATCCATATAATGATAAATTATAGATTTAGGAAATTTTTTATGTATCACTTCCAATGGCTCTTGTACAAAATTTTGGCTATGGGATGTTCTATATGGCAAATGTATTACTCTGATTGGTTAGTAAATAAAAGACTGATTGGCCAGTAGTCAGGCAGGAGGAAGTATAGGTGGGACAAGGAGGAGAAGAATTCTGGGAAGTGGAAGGCTGAGTCATAGACACTGCCAGCTGCCACCCTGACAATCTGCATGTGAAGATGCTGTTAAGCCACGAGCCACATGGCAAGGTATAGATTTATAGAAATGGGTTGATTTAAGATATAAGAACAGTTAGCAAGAAGCCTGCCACGACCATACAGTTTGTAAGCAATATAAGTCTCTGTGTTTACTTAGTTGGGTCTGAGCAACTGTGGGACTGGCAGGTGAGAGAGATTTGTCCTGACTATGGGCTAGGCAGGAAAACTCTAGCTGCAATCTTGGTTATAGTTCAGCTCTTTTAAATCTATAAGAAATGTGTTATGCAGGAGTCTTTGGTGATGATTCAGATTTGAAATTACACCTACTCTCCTTTGGTTCTGGCACAAAATGTGTCAGTGCAGTCTGCAGTTAGGAGAATTGTCTTGGCCTGTCTATCACAGGGTGGTGATGTCAGTCTACACATCCAGATCAGAAACATTTTATCAAAACAGCACTCTTCTAGGACTGCTATGGTGCCTCTGCAAAGTCATCTGAATTTTTGTCATTTATGACAAGACTAATAATATCTACTGAAAACTGCTACATAGGTTTTTTTGTCATAAATCTGATTGTGGCTCCTATTTTATACATGAAGGCAGTTTAAATAAGTTTACCAAGATAATACAACTGACTAATGGTGGAATTTGAATTAGAATCAGGTTTCAAAGACTTGGGTTCATTCTCTAGATGAAAACTATTTACAAAATTGAAGGATTCAGTGCAATGCAAATGCTCAAGATCTCTTGTTCAAAAATTATTAATGATTTCAAGGCTAGAGGATATGGGTTACTGGTAGAATTCTTATCTAGTATGCACAATTTTGTTTAGATCCCCAACACCACACACACTGACTAATAACATCAAGAGAGCAATAGCACAACACTAAAGCAGATGATGTGAGGCCCTTCTCGATATAGTGCTATTATACATTATAAACCCTGTAAGCAGTATTAACTGAATAAAGTTCTCCTAAGAAGCCACATTATTCAATTGCTTGCAGACTAAAGAGGATCAAGAATGTAGGCTCAAGACTGTAGAAAGAGAATGTTGCAAATCAAGCAGTCAAAGTTGGGACTGGAGAAATGGCTCAGTGATTAAGAGTACTTAATGGTGTTGAGAGGCCATGGGATTGGCTCCCAGAACCTATATAATAACTCACAACCATCTCTAACTCCTATTCTAGGGGACCTAATCCCTATTCTGACCTCTGAAGGCTCTTGCATGCATGTGATACACATATGTACACTCAAGCACTCACACATACACATAAAATAATAAATATTTAAGAAAAGAAATTAAAGTTATTTGGGACTGTCTTCCCCTTCTCAGTACCCATTTCTCCATCTTATGTAGTCTAGAACGGCCTCCAACTCTCTATTCTCCTGCATCACTGTTGGAGCCCATCTATGTTTCCTAGTGGCTTTACCCAGACTGCATAAGAGGATGATTGGATCATGGGTCTGAGTACCAGATGTTTGGAAGGGTCTACACTTGGATGTATCTAGGAAAGGGGATATCCTTTGGCCCTCCCCTTGGTATTATTATAAAAAAAAAACCCTTAGAATAAAGTTCTGGGCCCAATGGATTAGGATCCAGGCCTACCCGAGGCTATCCTTTGTTTTCTCTCTCTCTCTCTCTAGCTATATTTCTATCTAATATTTCCTACTGCTCCTGCTCAACAGTACCCTGGGGAAAAGTGGAGGTGGGATGGCTCCCAACACATCATTAACCCAGGTACTAAAATTACAGGAGTCCACCACCCCTCTGGAATCTTTAGTCTCTTTTATTAGTCATATGCTACCAACCTCTGCATCTGAAATAGAATTTTGTGATTACTAGGTAAAGCTCTTTAGTGTTTAAATTTCACAGAACTCTATCCTATGCCAACCTTAAATTTGAAAGCTGAGAAAAATAATAGACTCAAAATTCTGTAAAAGAAGTCTTATAAAACATTCTCTACCCAAGAGACAGATTTCTGTGAGTTCAAGGCCAGCTTGGTCTATGTAGTGAATTCCAGCACAGCCAGATATATATTATGAGACTATGTTTCAAAAAAATAAAAAAGATTCTCTTCCCTTGTTCAAGATAATGTCTTACTCCCATAGAAACTTCCTCTTTATCGTCTTCTACTTAATGACCCAACCTGATTTTTGTTTGTTTTACTTCATTTATCTCATTTTTGTTTCTTGCTTTTTAAACACAGATTCATGCATGCTAGGCAAGTACTCTACCAACTGAATTACACACTCAAGACCCTACTAGGTTTTTTTATAACTATAAACATTTTCTGTAACTCCTGTTATGAAACAGTATTGTTCAGGCCAACATTAATTTGTGTTCTTAGGGCAGGGACATTTGTGTTTGACTCAAAACAAAGTATTTTTGTGAGTTTTTATTTTATGTTGACACTATATTGATTCCCTTTATCAAGTCCTTATCCTCATGTCTCAATTTGATTCAGTAAATATTTTGTTCAACCCATAATTCTACTT
Organism: Peromyscus leucopus; assembly: GCF_004664715.2. Classification (NCBI taxonomy): domain Eukaryota; kingdom Metazoa; phylum Chordata; class Mammalia; order Rodentia; family Cricetidae; genus Peromyscus; species Peromyscus leucopus. The sequence continues at coordinate 4,082,686 of NC_051071.1, read as the reverse complement.
GTGTATCATGTAGAACCAGCCTGGAGACAAACACATACATTTCGGCTAATCCTTGGAATTCTGAAGTTAAACACTATATTTCACTAATTCACTCTGTGCCAGAATGTTTCCACAATTTTAAATGAATTTTGAGTATCAATTCTTCTCTGCTGTTAGTCTATTTTCCTTCTTAAAACAAACAAGTCTGGCATGATGATCCACATCTGCAATCCTATCACAGAGGAAACTAAGCAAGAGGTTTGCTGCACACTGGAGGTAGCCTAAGATGCAGAATGAGACTGTCTCAAAAAGTTAAGAATGAACTTCAGCAATTTTCCCAGTGCAGTTTTAAGCACGTAATGTGGCCTGCTGTACCCTGCTCCTTCCTGTGACTACTTGAGCTCCTTCAACCTAAGGATGGAAAAGGTCCTCAGAGCCTTACAATTGCAGGGATCTGATTAATAAGTCCTTGACTTTTCTGCACTTTCTTTTGGAGATCTTTCCAAACCTTTCACTTTACTCTTCAGTGAGCAGAAAGGTTGAGCTTACTGAATGGCATATCCTAATGTAAGCATTTCATCATCCAACACATATCCAGAGAACAAAGGCAGGCTGTTTGTGGGATGTGGAGAGTAATTGTGACATGCAGTTTACATTTTGAAGACAGGAAAAGGCTCTGTGTGAATATCTGTGATTGTGAAGGTCTTCAGGGCAAACAGATCTGTGTTTTGGTCAGCTTCCTGCCTAACCTGACACCTAACCCAGGTTCTTCTTCCTTTCTTCCTTTCCCCATAACATCCTAGGTTTTCATCCAGCTACCACCCTTCCGTGGTTTCCTTTTCCATAAAAAACTTGGTGGTTCCTATTTTTAGTTTCCTCCTACTATGAGGTAAAAAGGTATCATAGCCATCCCTGAAATGAGACTCTTCACACATTTGGATTTAAATGTAGGCTGCTAGAAATGATGGCCCTCTCTACCTTATATGGCTAAGATTAGATTAAGCTATAAAGGACCAGAAAATTTTTCATGTAATGGATACCAATATACATGCAAATATCTGGGACAGTAGTTCTCAACCCTATCTGACTCAGTTTTTAGATAAAGTTTTAAAATAAATACCCCTCACTTTCCTGGAATTTATCAAGAAAAACAGGCAAAAACAAAACAAAACATAATACCTTCAGTATTAATATAAAGGAGAAGAAAAATTAAAATTCAGGTCTATGTTGAAATAATTACAGACTTTCTGCTACATCAGTGTCCTAAAGGACATTTGAAAGTCAAGCAGGAGAGCTTTGCCCTGTCAACTGTTCCATTCATCTGTCAGTCCTGACCCTCAGCCACCGAATGCTAGTTCAAATGCACTCAATCATTATGATAACCAAAAATACACTCAACAATCCCAAACAACATCCAAAAAAAAAGGCACACAGCACCTGTTGATGATTGTATGTCTCAATAATAGCTTCCTATATACTTGATTCCTTTTGATCCTTGCTTGGGTCATTTTTCCCAGTGTTAGTACAAGATATATTTGTCATCTTCTTGGGATGAGTTATAGGACTTGACAAGCCTGACCTCTACAAGCATGTATTTTCTATTTTTACACATCTATTTTTAGGTCACTAATTTTAGAATAGCACACACAAACAGAAACATACTCCACTTTCACTAAGGTGCCTTGAGCACATAGAACAAAGTTTTGGTCAGGGAGTAGTCATGATGTGCATGGACTGATGGTAGAGTGAGGTAGATGAAGCTACTTTGGTCTATATTTAAGTTTTAGGGATGTATAAATTATGGGTATGTTGGTAGGCTCCATAGAAAGGTTAGCTGCTGATCTTATACTCAATCTCTTGGTTCTCTCTGTCCTCCAGCACAAGATTAGCCAAAGTCTATAATAAATGTCTCAAAAATTACTAAGGATCAGCCTTAATACTCTTCTTCCCAGGGGCCCAGAAGAGAGGCTACAAATGGCGAAAATTATTTTCTGGAAAAGAATCTAAGTACACCGAGCTCCTTTGTCCATCTACTTTATTCCTTTGGGATAAAATTCTGTCTACACAGATTCAGTTCTGTTCTCATGCCTAGCTCCTTTCTTTCCTGATTTCTCTCTACGTTTATCTGCTGTTCCCGCTAATTTCTATCTTAATTTTCTCATCTTAGTTCTGCCCCATCTAGGTTCTCTTCCATCTAGTTCTTTCCCATCTTAGCTCCTCTCCCATCTCCTTCTTTCTCATCTTGCTCCTCCTCATCTCGATATTCCCCATCTGGTTCTTCCTCATCTTCCATCTCATTCCTCTAGTACTCTCTTCTAGCCCTACTATTGAGTTATTCCCCATCTCAGTTCACTCCTCTCCAGTTCTTACCCATCTAGTTTTGCCATTCTCTTTTATCTTCTTCTTCTCATCTTCCCAAGTCTCTGAGGTTTACAGTTATATACCCATGCAATAGCAATGCTCTGGTTAAAGCAAGGTCACGAGGCTTCAATTCCCTCTGGGTCAAAAGGAGGAGCAATAAGACCTACACAAAAGAGCAGTGATTGCCAGCCATCATCTGCAACCCAAAAAGGAAGTGACTAACGGGGAATAGAATCAACTGAAGGCTAAATTTGGTTAATATCTGAGCAAGGGAGATTTTATGTGCTCAACTATATTCTTAGAAGTGGTTAGTTAAAGTTAGGAATAGTTAAGAATCTATCAGTGATGAGTGAAAATAAAACTGCCTTATTTTCCTGTGGCCCCTTATCTGTCCAAGCTATCTTGGCTGCTGCTTTCTGGCAGGGTCGGGAAGTGTACTCAGTGGCCGGATAGCCTAAGTCAGCTTGTTGTACCTGTAAGTAGAAACACTTTAGTTCTGAGTTAATAGTTAAAGGTAGATCTAAAACTAGAGATAAGACTTTGGAAAGAGAAAAAGTTAAGCTTAATTAGCACATCCACCAGGCCTTCTCAAACAGTCTGGATGCTTAAATATGTTCTTAGAGAGTACAGAGGTATCTCTGATAAGATACTTTCCTCTGCCTGGGGTTGGACCTGGCCGGAGGCTGCCAATGACAATAATGACAGAAAGGCCTGAAATTAGGGATCCTGGTTGCATTACTGCACAGAAGGTTATATTCCTTTAGTAGAGGGGAAATTGTCCCCAATGAATGATGGAAAAGCTACAATAGCACCTGAGAAATTCATAGTAGGAAACAGCTAATAATCAAAAGCCAATATCACCAAGACTCCTTGAACCTCAAATTGACCTCTGGAAGGCCTTTGGCTTCTTCCAGGTATTAGCTTGTCATAATCAGGTGAAATCCTACTTCATATATTTTTGCAGCTTACAGCAAATATGTGCCATAGGACAAAGACAAGTAATATTATATGCCTCTCTTTCTGCTTGCTGAATAAAAATTAGAGTCAAACAATGATCCTAAAGAAGTAAAAGTCACCTCACACCATACATCCTTTGTTTGCTTGAGTTTTGGGTATTTATTTATTTAGAGACTGGGTATCAAGTAGCCCAAATGGCTTCAAACTCTCTTAAACTGAAAATGACTTTCAGTTCCTAATCCTCTCATGTAGGCAAGCATAGGGACTCTACTTGGTTTGCATTATGCACACCCTCCTTTTTTGATGATGCACTTGGTAGCCAAGCTAATTTACCTGCATGTACTCTGCATATTTGTACCTCTCCAAATAATATACCCTGCAATTTAGGACACCAATCTGCATTGAACTGCATACAAACCTCTCTCTGAACAATTGGATATGTTTATTCTCCCCTAACAACTATCAGAGAGTTGGATGATTTAAATTCAAACATATTCTTAGTTATGTCCAGGTATAGAATAAGGAATGCTGATTCAGTCTGAACTGGTTTTAGGTACATGTGTAATAAAGCAAAAATATAAAAAGTAAGCTTTTAGAGAGAATTCCTTATTTATCATCTTGACTAGCAACATAGGCTATGCATATAAATAAAATCATATGCATTATAGGAAAGGATTTGAGAAATAGAAAAAAATTATTATATAACAATCTATCTATCAAAGCAAAGGACTACCTTCATTAAGTACCTCAGTAACCAAATTCCTCCTCCTCTTGAACCTTATGAAAGGAAGTCCTAAACAACTGGGACCCTTGAGTACCTTCATTTTTATGGCCTGCTGCTCTTTTGTAGTATCTTCTGGTCTTTTCTATTGCTTTCTTTGTGCTACTTTTGCAAATCTCTCTGAGCTTTCATCTCAGTTCCTTGAATAAGAAGCCAAGAACCTGTAAACACTTGAGTCTGACCACCAGCAGCACTCCTGCCTCTATCTCCCAAGTGCTAGGATTATAGGGTTCACCTCCATGCCCTTTTTATGCAGTGCTAAGGATCCAACCCAGAGTCTTGTGCATGCTTGGCAAGCATTCTACCAACTTACCGACTGGGTTATAGGTCCAGCCTTGGGTTATTTTGTTGTTGTTTATTTCTGTGTGGGCGTGCATATTCATTATGTAGCCAAGACTGGACTCACTTAAACTCATGATAACCTCCTGTCTCAACCTGCCATCTGCTAGAATTACAACTGTGTGCCACATTCCCAGATACTATAATACTTCTTTTTTAAAAAGATGTTCCTTTTAAAAATAATTTCTGTGTTTATTTATTTTATGTGTATGAGTGTTTTTGTTTGCATGTCTGTGTGTATACCATGTATGTTCCTAGTACAGAAGAGAATTTCAGATGCTCTGGATTTGGAATCAGGGTGGTTGTGAAGCACCATATGGATGGTGGGAACTGAATCCATTCTCTACAAGAACAAGTGTACTGGACTACTAAGCCATTTCCCCAATCCCATCATCATATCTTTTGATACATTATGTATTTGTCAGAGTTCTGTAAAGTAACAGAACTTATAGAATGAATCTCTCTAAATATATAGAAAGGGGGTTATTAGAATGACTTACATGCTGTGGTCCAGCTACTCCAACAATGTCTGGCTATGAATGGAAAGTCCAAGAATCCAGTAGTTATGTGGTACATAAGGCTGGATGTCTCAGCTGGTCTTCAGTATATGCTGGAATCCCAAAGAACTAGGCCCTAATGCCTGTGAAAGAATAGAGTTGCTAGCAAGGTGAGAACAAGTAGGCAAAAAGCAAAACCTTCCTTCTTCCACTCCCTTATATAGACTTCCAGCAGATGGTGTGGCCCAGATTATAAGTGGGTTTTCCCAGCTCAAAAGATCTGGATTGAAGGTGTGTCTTTCCATCTCATATACCTGGATTAGAAGAAGATCTTCCCACTTCAATTAAGCAAAGATTTCTCACTGATATGCCCCTCCATTTTGGGATTTTAGTTAATTCCAGATGTAGTCAAGTTGGCAACCACAAATAGCCATCACAACATCCTTAACTGCGATCTGTTTAATATCATTCACCAGGAAAAGTAAAGTAAAAAGGGAGTAAAAAATTGTTTGTGGAAACTTTGGTGAGTCAGCCTTTTGAGGTCAATGGATTTACCCAGAGGTCAATCCACTTCATTGACATGATGAGCTAACATTTGAATACAAGAATTCTAAACACTCTGAGGGAAAACTTTAGAAAACAAGATCTCTGAACTAAAATTTATGATAGAACATTTGTTCCTTTTAAATTACTCTCACCCAAGAATAATATATAGTAGCTTAACACCAAGCCTACTTCCTGGATGATCAGTTCCTATGTAGGCCGTTAAGAATAAAGTAAGTCTCAGTGTTTGAGAAACTGAAGCAAAGAGGATCTTGAGTTTGAGTCTAGCCTGGGTTGGATAGTGAGACTCAGTCTCAAAAATCTAACAAAAAGCAAAAAACTAATGAAGTAGGGTCTGGGGGCACAGCTCAATAGAGATGGCTTGCATAGCAAATGCAAGACCCTGGGTTGAATTTCTCATGCCATGCAAGTACAAGACACAACCCCCAAGGATCTGCTCCTTTCAAGGAGGCATCAACTCCCAATTAGTGGAGATTAATCCATTGATTTCATCAGCACCATTATAATCCAATCACTTCTCAATGATTATCCACAAGATGGAGATGAAGTCTTCAACACAAGAGCCTTTTTAGGAGACACTTCATTTCCAAATCATAACACACACCCATCTTAAATTAATTTATATCACATAACTTAGGCCTCCTTCTCCCTTGTCTCCTCTCATAATTTGAGATATTCACCTGATTACATGGAAACACTTATGTTAGAACACCGGTCTGCACTGCTAGACCAGATCCCAAAGCTTTTATCAGGCTATATTCCCCTGTAGTTCTCTCTGTGCCATTTCTGCAGCCCAAGTATTTTTAACATCTCCTTTTTCTTCTTCCTTCTTTCTCCTCTACTCCTCCAACCCCACTTCTCTCTTTCCTTCATCTTTTGGGCACTATCTGCCAACCAAAATAAAAATATTTGTCAATTTTTTCCATTGATCAATTGAGTCACACAGAAGCCACCTGTACATTTAAAGCTTTCAATAAATATTTAGTGAACAAAGCCAAGTCAGTGTGATGGCACATACCTGTAATCCCAGTCCTCAAAACATGTGCCAAAGAGGATCAATGGTTCAATACCAGTCTGGACTGTATGTGACCCTGACTTAAAACAATAAAAGTATATTTACTAAGTGAACAAACACCTATTGCATGTGAAACATCAGCTTGAAGTACCAATGAAACAGAGGATTCAAGCTATTTCATACTCTGTTCTATATGTTCTGTATCTATAAAATTAGGGCATAGGAGGCTGGAATGGTAGTTCAGTTGGTAGAGTGACTGCCTAACATGGATGAAGAGCTGAGTTAGATTCCCAGCACCATATAAATTAACTGAGTTAAATTCCTGTAAGCTTAGCACTCAGGAGAGGCAGAGGGTCAGAAATTCAAGGCAATTCTCAGCTACAGAGTGCGTTTGAGGCCACTTAGGGTTATATGAGACCCTGTCCTAAAGGAACAAAAACAAATTTAAATTTAAAAGAATAAAGAATAAGGTTTGGTGTGGTGATATGTACTTAAAATTCTAAGAGTCAGAAGACTGACACTGGAGGATTTCAAGTCTGAGGCCAACCTGAGTAATTTAGTGAGACCTTGTCTCAAACATAAATAAATAAATAAATAAATAAATAAATAAATAAATAAATAAGTGTAAAAATATTCCTCACAGAACTATTCTGAGTGTTAAATGACTGAATATTTGTATAGTGTTTAGAACAATACACATCACTTACTAACATATATTTGTTGCTGGAGGGCTTCTCTCCAGGTTCCACCAAGCCCCGCAGTCCCACAATCCACGTATAAAATAATCACTCAGATGCTTATATTACTTATAAACTGTATGGCCGTGGCAGGCTTCTTGCTAACTGTTTTTATATCTTAAATTAACCCATTTCTATAAATCTATACCTTGCCACATGGCTGGTGGCTTACCGGTGTCTTTACATGTTGCTTGTCCTGGCGGTGGCTGCAGTGTCTCTCTCTCTTTCTTTCTGTTTCCCCAATTCTCCTCTCTCCTTGTCCCACCTAAACTTCCTTTCTGATCACTGGCCATCAGTGTTTTATTTACATAGAGCGATATCCACAACATATATTAAGTAAATAAAGTACTTACATATGTAAATATTATATATATGTGCATATTGAAATTCCTATCCTTCCAAATTCCCCTTAACGGAGCCTTCTCACCTGCAGTGGTCCCACCTCCTGACCCATTGCCACTGCCTACCCCCTATCAACTGTAATTTTGTAAGAAGAGTGGTTTGCTGGCATGATAAATCTCTAGTTATTGTAATTTTCAAATATTCCTTCCCTCAAGAAGTTCCATATAGTGAGAAGATTAATAAAATGTATCTGCAAGAAAGTATCAAATGTCCATTGGTAGCAGAGAAAATTATTTCCTGGGAGTGAAAGAAGCCTCAATAACCTTGGAGAATGAGGAGAGGCTTAGCAGGTCACCAAGAAAAGCATTATAGATAGAGTACGCAGAACAAATGCTTGAATCAGGAGGCTCAGAGGTAAGAAACAATGGGGGCAGCGGCTGCTGCACTGAGTTGCTGGCTCCTTCTCATCATGTTAGTGACTGCGGTGATGCTGCTGCCTGGGACAAAGGGCTCACTGCTGCTTGTTCAGAGAAGAATTGCCAGGACCATTGTGTTACAAGAAAGCATCGGCAAAGGTCAGTTTGGAAAAGTTTGGCAAGACAAATGGTGGGGAGAAATTGATGTAAAGATATTCTCTTCTAGGGAAGAACATTCATGGTTCCGAGAGACAAACATTTATCAGACTGTGATTGCTCCAAACCACAGAGGAGACACACACAAAAAAAAAAGTCTGCAGGGAAACATGACCATACCTAACAGCAACTTTGAAATCTTCAAAAGGATGATTGGACTCCACACCAATGATTCTACATGGACTATGGTAAAACCATTAAGCTGATTAACACCATGGAAAGACTGGCTTTGGACAAACTGCTCAGGACAATTTCAAGATGGCTAGCTGAGATGATCCAGATTTACAGACTACTCGAGCAAGACTACTTGAGACAAGCCCCACACTTTCCCATTATGCAGAAACGGAACAACTGATACGACTAACTTTCTCAGGACTTGACAAATAACCCAAAAATTTTCTTTTCAGGATTCCCTAAAGATGTCTTCGCCCCTAGAAAGCAGGAAGTTAAGAAAATGATGCCCACATGCCCAAGAGGTGGGGTGGGTGGTTTTTGGTCATTCAGTGACTTATGGATAATTGTTATTGTTTATGATGGTTGGTTACAAGTTAATTGTTAATGGCAAAAAGGGGGGGCTAAATGAAGGAGATTAGATACAGGGTTCTTGTTTTTAAAAAAGAAAAAGAAAAAAGAAGATATAGAAAAGGGTAGATTATTGAATCTACTCTGAAGAAAGGGAAGATATTGAAATGATAAGATAAAAGGTAAATTTAAGCTGGGTGGTGGTGGTGGTGGTGGTGGCGGTGGCAGCGCGCCTGCCGCACTCCTTTAATCCCAGCACTCGGGAGGCAGAGCCAGGAGGAGGATTTCTGTGAGTTCGAGGTCAGCCTGGGCTACCAAGTGAGTTCTAGGAAAGGCACAAAGCTACACAGAGAAACCCTGTCTCGAAAAACCAAAAAAAAAAAAAAGGTAGATTTTTGAATCTACTAAAAAAAAAAGAGAATATTTATATGATAAGATAAAAAGGTCAATTATTAAATCTACTTTTAAAAAGGAACTACTTGTTTTAAATAGGATAAGTAGTAAAATTTTTTGTCTGAGTATATCAAATATTACTGGACTGGACATTGTTAATATATATATAATAGAGTTTTTTGTCTGAATGTGTCAAATATTAATGGACTAGACATTGTTAATGTAATTCTTGACTGTATATAATATATATACTTATTGGATATAGGTTTTCTTGTATTAGCTATAAGATTTTTAAATTTTAGACAAAAAGGGGAAATGTGGTGATATTGTATTCCCCAAAATATTGTGTGCCCTAATAAACTTATCTGGGGTCAGAGAACAGAACCGCCACTAGACATAGATAGATAGAGGCCAGAAAATGGTGGCACACACACCTTTAATCCTAGCACTCCAGAGGCAGAGATCCCTCTGGATCTCTCTGAGTTCAAAGCCACACTGGAAACAGCCAGGAATGGTGACACACACCTTTAATCCCAGGAAGTGGTGGCAGGAAGCAGAAAGGTATATAAGGCATGAGGACCAGGAACTAGAGCCTGGTTAAGCTCTTAGGCTTTTAGCAGCAGTTTAGCTGAGATTCATTCCAGATGAGGACTCAGAGGCTTCCAGTTTGAGGAAACAGGATCGGCTGAGAAGTTGGTGAGGTGAGGTTATCTGTGGCCTGTTCTGTCTCTCTGATCTTTCAGCATTTACCCCAATACCTGGCTCTGGGTTTGTTTTAATTAGTAATACCTTTTAAGATTCATGCTACTTCAAATCTGTCCTCCCACCTTCCAGGAAGTGAGAATCCAAAGTTGTCTCAATAAATCCAGCTTATATTTTCTGCTGTATGTTATAATTTTAATATATAATGAAAGGTGTTGGTAACACTGAATATTAAATTGTAGCCATTTCACTATGTAGGAGAGAAACATTTGGAAAATTTTACACCCTGAGAAAATATTTATCTCAATTCACTTGATCCACTTGGTGAAAAGAACCCTCCTCTCTAGATCATCTGATATTCCTGAAAGAATTTCAGGTTCTTAAATGTCGTTCATGCTTCCAATTTTCTAGGATAACCACTAACAGTTGTATTATGTAATGAATTACGTTAAATTTCATTTGTTTAAAGAGTTTTCTGAGGTCTGGAGGTACAGCTAGTGGAGAGAGCTTTGTCTAACTGCCCAAGGGCTTGGATTCAAATCCCAGCACCTCCCACACACCCCAATGCTGGGCATGGTGGTGCACACTCACAACCCCACATGCCATTCAGAGGCTGAAGTAGAAGTTTCAAACTCTTGGATACATGGGTTTCAAACTAACCTGGCCTAATAAGACCTACCTGAAAAAAAAATTTTGAAGCTCTGATTTCAATTTTGTCATATGCTTCATTAACTTACTGTGTTAATTAATGAATAGCATGTGTATGGGCTGTGGCCCTAAGAACTCAGTGATAGATCGCTTGCCTAGAATGCATGAGACCCTGGGTTTGATAACAACAGTGAAGAGAAAGAAAAGTGTGTGTTTTAGTTAAGCCTGGCAGTGCAACCATATAATTTCAGCTACTCGAGAAACTTGCCTTGTTAACTCTGAAAGTCCAGGTTACCAAATAAAAAATCATAAGGGTATATATACAGCCTGCTCTATCCCCTGCTTCACGAATAAGTAAAATATAATTAATTAAATCATGGGGCTTTTTTTGTTTATTTTGTCCTTCAATACCATGTCTTTCAATAAAGCCCAGGCTGCCCTTAAATTCCTGGTTTTCCTGCCTTATCCTTTCAAATGCTTGGATTAGAGGTAGAAACTATAGTGCATGGAAGAACATTTTTGTCATATCACCAGAAATATGAACTCACAATAATTATTTCTTTGGGTGAAAAAAAAACTCAACCATAATAGTTATAAAACTATTTTTGAAGATAAAGTCTTATGTAGCTCAGGCTGACCTTAAATTCACTATTTAATATAACTTCTAATTCTCCCGCCTCTACCTTCCAAATGCTAAGAATACAAGTATGTGCCACTATGCCTAGCTTCACTAAAAATCTATCCTAAATGCTTCTTTTTCTACATTAAAAGTATGTAGGGACAGCTGGGCATGGTAGCACATGCCTGCAATCCTAGCACTGGGAGACAGTAGTAGGATTATGAGTTCAGTGCAGCCTGGTTATCTAGCAAGTTCAACACCAGTTGCATAGCTAGAACTTATATTCATGTGTAATATGAGTATGTATAAATATATTCCCTCTTACATGAGTGTTTATTTGTTCCAGACTGTTAGTCACTTTCTGTTGGTATGACAAAACATATGTCAGAAACTATTTAAAAGGGGGAATGATGAGCCAGATGGTGGTGACGCATGCCTTTAATCCCAGCACTGAGGCAGAAGCAGACAGATCTCTGTGAGTTCGAGGCCAGCCTATGTAGACACAGAGTGAGTACCAGGACATCCAGGGCTATAAAGAGAAGCCCTGCCTCAAAAAAAAAAGGGAGAAATAGTTCATTTAATTTTCAATGGTCACTTAGACCCATTGTTTCTGAGCTCATGCATGGTGAGGCAGAGAACATGGGAAAAGCTGGCTTACCCCACAACAGACAGGAAATAGTAAGTGGAAGAGAAGAGGCCAGGACAAAATGTCATGGGGTATCCACCAGAGAAGTCTACTTTAACACAAGTTTATACTGATAGAAAACCTTTATTAGTTGGCTGGCAACTATACTGAGTGTTCAGGATCCCTGTGTAGTCCAAAGCCTTTCTCAAGGTGAGCTTTTAGGTAAAACAAAACAAACAAAAAACCAAAAATGTATACTAGATTTACATATTTCAAGAACATTTAGCCAGAAGTGGAACTACAGAAGCTAAAAAGCAAGGGTAGCACATTTAGAGACTTTCCTAGAACTATAGACTTTGATGGAGTAGGTCTTTATTTTCATTTTGGCAGGTGGTGCTGTCTGCATGCTGAGTTTTATAACCTCAATGGTACTTCCATCATGGAGTCAGTTGTGGGGACCTACTAAGGTCTGGGGGCCTGTTACAAAGATTCCCTCAAAGGCATGTACTAACAGTATACTTTCGCCAACTAGGCCTTACCCCCTAGCTGCCACCAACTTGACTCAATTTAAGACAGTAAGACTCATTTTGGACTCTTGACCTGCTGGACTGTTAAGAGAACAAATTTACTCTGAGTGACCAAGCTTATGGTTACTTTGTATAGTAACAATTAAAAGAGAGGCTAGAAATCATAATGCATACCTATAATCTCAGCAACTGGAGAGCTGAGGCAGGAAGATCAAGAGTTCAACTTGAGATACATAGGGGGACGCTGTTCCTAAAGAATAAATATGAATACTTTCTCTTTCTTCCTAAGATTTATTTATTTTTACTTCATGTGTTTGAGTGTTTTGCCTGAATGTATATAAGTGCATTGTGTGTATATTTGATGCTCACAGAGGCCAAAAGAAGGCACGAGATTCCCTAGAACTGGAATTATTGATATTTGGGAGCCACCAGGTGGGTGCTGGGAACTTAACAGCAGTCCTCTCCAAGAGCAGCAGGTACTCTTGACTACTGAGCCATCTCTAGAGGTCAGGAAGACTAGTTGATTCCCTACATTAAAACCACAGTGATCCCCAAATCTGCAGATCTATTCATGCCCCTCCTTTGTTTAAATCCTTTCCTGGATTCTCTATGTCCTTCAGCATGACCTACAACACTCCTTGTAAGCAAAACTATATATAACAAATCATTTCCATCATCTTCCCCTTCATAGCATAAAAGGAATTCATGGAAAATTATGTGGTTTTAGGAAAAAAAAAACATTTCTTCCACATTCTCATTCAATAATCAGGACAGTAGATTTCTGTGACCCCAGGCCATCAACAAATGTATAGGGACTTGTCTCTACCAACAGCCAGTTATTTCTATAGCAGACACCAGTTAGGTTCCCTTTAATTTGGCTCACTTTGGACACTTAAGCTGATCACTGGCCTGCAATATCAGCATTTGGGAGGTTGAGGCAGAAGGATCAAAAGGGCCACCTGAGCCACGTAATGAGTTACCAGCCAGGGCTACGCATCAAAACCCTGTTGAGGAAGGAACAAAAAGTACAAAGGAAAAAGAAAAGAAACACACTTCTTTTTTAAGTTTCAGGTTTATTTTGTTTTTGTCCCCAATTCAGATGTCATTCCTAAACCCTGGATTCTTTCATTTGTGCCTCTCACCAACTGGCTATAAACTGGAGTTCCCAAAAAAATGGCTAATTTCCTAGAGTACCTCAAGAAACACTCTCTTCACATTCCCCAGCTTATCATAAAGGACACCACAGAGGACATAGACACATATGTTGAAATTGTGTGAAACTCAGTTGCAGCAGAGACAGAGCCCAGCAATGCTGCCAGTGGCCAGCTGAATCCCCAGGGAAAACTGGATCTTTGATTAAGTGACAGAAAAGAAAGGGTGAGACAGGGTGGAGCAAAGTTAGTGAGTGTATTAAAAAGAAGTGGAGATAGCACACATTTCAGGTAATGCCAGTATGGGGGTGCTTAGGTGTCTTTGTAATGACTATACATCTGATTCTGGCTTTCTGAGTTATATCACTCAAATGATACAATTTATAAGATTCAAAGATTAAAGCTTAAACGCTAATTAAAATATACCACCTGATTTGTTTATTTCTCTTAAACAATTTCCTTTGGCAAATGGAATTGCAGCATGTTTTCGTTTGTTTTGATTTTTGAGATATGTTATTTCTATGTATTTCTGGCTGTCCTAGAGCTCACTATATAGACCAGAATGGACTCAAACACAGAGATCTTCCTACCTCTGCCTCCTGAGTGCTGGGATTAAATGTGTGCACCACCAAATCCCCTGTAAAATGACTTAATTAAGGGTGCGAGGTTAATCTTTATTGTTAATTTATGGATATAGAATTGCCATGGTAATAACTGCTCCTCTCTGTCTATGTCTCTGTCTGTCTGTGTCTCTGTGTCTCTGTGTCTCTGTGTCTCTGTCTCTCTCTGTGTCTCTCTCTGTGTCTCTCTCTGTCTCTCTCTCTGTCTCTCTCTCTCTCTCTCTCTCTCTCTCTCTCTCTCTCTCTCTCTCTCTCTCTCTCGTGTGTGTGTGTGTGTGTGTGTGTGTGTGTGTGTGTGTGTGTAGCCAGAAGTCAACATCAGGTGTTTCCCTCAATCATGCTCCATCTTGTATTTTGAGAGTCTTTCACTGAACCTGAAGCTCACTAATTCAGCTAGACTGGCTGGGTGGCTAGCATCAGTGATCCTCCAGTCTGTGCAACCACAATGCTGGGGTTACACACCTGTTTTTTTTTTTATTTTATTATTGTTGTTTTTGTTTTCATCATCAGTTACCTTTTATTTTTCTCTCTGGACTGATCCGTTTGCCTTAGGCTTTAATGTGCATATAATGCTGTTGTGTTTTTTTTTCTTTTCAATTATTAATGTTTTTAGAAGACACCTAGAATTTTCCCTTATCTTCTGTCCAGCTTAATCTATCTAATTTGAATTTCATCAAATCTCTGCTTAGAAGTTTGTTCCACAGGAAGTACTGGGAAAGTCAGTAAGATTCCCTCCTTCCACAGTACTCCCTCTCTAGATGAAATTCTAAACGGTCTTAGTAAATAAGAAACAGAACCAAATACAGAGTTAAAGCCTAAGAGATCGGAGCACTAGAGAAGCCAAAGGCTACCTTTATCTTACCAGTCGCTGCTGTCGCTCCCCCTGAGATAGAAACCTTCTCCTGTGTGTCCTGTCTTTTTATTGCCTTTCTGTTCTACCTTCTCATTGGCTCTAAACCCAACCACATGATTTCCTTGTCACTGCCTGTCTATATAGACCTCCAGGTCTTTATGGTTGGTACTGGGATTAAAGGTTTGGGTCACTGTTTGCCTGTGTCCTTGGCCTGCCATGTGATCAGATTAAGGGTGTGTGCCACCACTGCCGGACTTCTGCTAAATGGCTTACTTTTAGCTCTGATCCCCAGGCAACTTTATTTATTAACATACAAATAAAATCACATTTCAGCACAAATAAAATATCACCATATCCCTCCTCCCTATCCCCACTGTCCTCTATTATGTTAGGTTCATTGTATCTTGTGCCATTTACTCTCTGGCCACTATTTAGACAATGAGTTCTTGAAGGCAAAGGCTGTGTTGTGGTCATTGTTATAATTCATGATGATTAGCATGGACTTGTTATTGTAAGTCCCTTGTTAAAGGGAAGGGAAGCCACAGAATTCCAATGACTGCTATTTTATGACACTGGGAAAGAAATAATGGAGTTGGGAGTACTGACAGTTTTTCTGAAGTTTTTATTATTTATGTGTGTGTGTAACTATGTGAATTGAGTCTATGGTACTTGCACTCAGGTGTCTAGAGGCGCCAGAATAGGGTGTTGGATCTCCTGGAACTGGAGTTATGAACAACTGTGAGCTACCACATGGATGCTAGGAATCAAACCTGTATCCTCTGAAACAGCAGCAAGTACTCTTAACCACAGAACCATCTTTCCAACCTTGTTAATTTTTTTAAATAGGCACATAATTTTGAAAATTAATAAGGAGCCAGGTGGTGGTGGCGGCGGCGGCGCACGCCTTTAATCCCAGCACTTGGGAGGCCAAGGCAGGCAGAACTCTGTGACTTGGAGGCCAGCCTGGTCTATAAAGTGAGTTCTGGAATAGCCAAGACTACATAGTATAGATGAATTTCTAAATGGTCTTATTAAATAAAAAAATATGGAGCCAAATAGAGGGGTGAAAGCCTTAGAGAGATCAGGTAAAGAGGGAAAGCCACCAGCCAACCTTACCCCACCAACTCTGCAGCTTCCAAAGAGAGCGACTTTCTGTCTATCCAGGCTTATATGCCTTTCTGTTCTGCCCTCTCATTGGCTCTCTTAGCCCAGCTACCTCACTTCCTCTTCCTACACAGCTATGTTACTTTCTGTCTGTCTGTACAGACCTCCAGGCTTCTATGGTTGGTACTGGGATTAAAGGCATGTGTCACCATGCTTGCCTCTGTTCCCTAGTGGGGCCTTAAACACACAGAGTAATGCCTGCTAAGGGATAGGATTAAGGGCATGTACTGTCTGACTTCTATGTTTACTTAAAATGGCTTTCTATTTTCTCTGATCTCCAGGGAAACTTTATTTATTAAAGTTTAATATTAAAGCACAAATAAAATAATCACCACATTTCAGCCCAAATAAAATATCACAACACAGAGAAACCCTGTCTCAAAAAAAATGAGGAAAGAAAGAAAGGAAGGAAGGAAGGAAGGAAAGAAAGAAAGAAAGAAAGAAAGAAAGAAAGAAAGAAAGAAAGAAAGAAAGAAAGAAAGAAAGAAAGAAAGAGGAAGGAGGAAGGGTAGAAGGAAGGAGAAAGAAAGAAGAAGAAAGAGAGAGAGAGAGACAGAGAAGGAGGGAAGGAAAGACCTGATAAGCATTACCTCACCAAAGTAAACAACAGCTTTAAGTCATGTAGGTGGTTGCATGTAATCTTTTTATTTAAGAATTTTTTTATTCATTTTATATACCAGCCACAGATCCCCCTCTCATCCCTCCTCCTGATTCCCCCACATGTACTCTTGAGATTAAAAGTAAGACATTACTGCTGTCAGATGTCTTTCCGTATGCTGTGAATATGTATTGCTATGATTGGTTAATAAAGAAGCTGCTCTGGCCTATGGTGAGTTAGGTTATAGCCAGGCAGGAAATTGAAGGGTGAGAGAGGAAGAAGAAAGGCAGAGGCAGGAGAGACACCAGCCTGCCACCCAGGGAGCAACATGCCAAGAGACCAGTAAAGCCATGGAACACATGGCAAAACATAGATTAATAAAAATGGTTAATTTAAGATATAAGAGCTAGCAAGAAGCCTGACATAGGTCACATGGTTTGTAAATAATATTAAGTCTCTGAGTGATTATTTTATAAGCAGCCATGGGACTGCAGGGCTGGGCGGGACTCTGGGCTGGGCAGGACCAGAGAAAACCTTCTGGCTACACATTACCTCTGAAGTTTTCTTCTCCCAAGCCCACAACCCTTAGTCAATCACAAGAAAAATATCAAATAAGTTACAGTTGAGAGAAATGCTACAAAATACCTTGGGCCTCTCACCCCCCACATAGGCACACAAAAGTTTTTTTTTAATAATACAAAGTCTCTCTAAGCATCCCTGGCTATCATGGAACTCCCTACATAAGACTAGGCTGGCCTTGAAAGTTTATTACTGTAATAAAAATTTAAAAACAAAAACTCCTGCAATTTTTTAGGAATCTTACTAGAAACTCCTTTTAGTCAATTAGACTGCTGGGTTTACCTTATCAAATTGCAATCTCATACAAGATACTTCTGGATTCACCATGTAATCTCACTTGTTGAAAAGAGAGAAAAGAAAAGGTTTCTTGGTAACCTATGGAGAGCCACCAAAGTGGTATATTCTGCTCTCCTTTGAGAGACACTTTGAGACACTTGGGTATGTCTAATTCTTTCTGGGCACCTTTTTCTCTTGAATCTCTTTTGTGTTTGAGAAGCCCACACCCATGCTCTTATCCACTTTTACTTTTTTCTTGTGTGCCATGTTATTTTTAACTCTGCTTCATATTCTTAATCCTGAAAGTCTTCCCTCTTTCAAAGCTGTGGCTCCCATTTGGGCCCTAGTCAAAGTCTCTGGAAGGTTAAAAAACTCTACTGGCAGTGAGAATGACAAAATGAAGCTGTGCCCCTGTCCCTTAAAGGTGATAAGGTCCTATTTCAAGGAGAACAAAAATCTGAATTAAGGATGTGTTTTGGTCAAAGGACTAGGTTTATTCCCAGAATTTGGGAGGCTGAGGCAGAAGGATAATGTTGAAATCAGGCTATATACCTTGTTCTGAGTCATTCCACTTTGTGTAAAATAGTGTATATCAAACTGTGACTTGCCTTAAAGGAGTTCACTTACATTCAACTTGGACTTGGTTTTTAATTTAAGAACAGAGACAGGGATACTCCACACTTCAGTGAGCACATAAATAACTCCATGTGTCCAACACCATCCACAAGTCACAGGTTGACAATTTATTCCTAAAAGCAGGAAGAGAATTATCACCCTGTAAATTTATCCAAGTAAATTTAGATCATGTGAGCATATGGGTATATTAAAATCATACAAGAAAACTAGACCAAAGAACTTACCAAATACAGCAGACCAAGGAAGGGCCCAGCACCTTCATCTGGACCCATACAAATGAGGACACCTAATACTTACATGGCTATGGTCCCTACCAACCTGGGTACCTACCACAGTGTGTGCATCAAAGAATCAACAGGCAAATCCCAACTATTCCAAAGGCTTTAGCTCCACACAGTCTTCACTATTGGCATGGTCTACTTGACCACCATTTATCTGCTCATTCATTTGTCTTGGAATGCTCTCCATTTGTCCCTATCCATCCATTTAGATCCAGTCCTGCCCTTTGCCTTTATGGCCTTCATGGTCCTCCACCTCCTTTTTGTAGCTCAATTCAACTATGAGGTTTGGCTCTGTGACATAACAATGCAGTGACAACTCCAGATCCCTTTTCCACCCTATCAGGTTTCTTCTTGCTTCCAATTAGGCATATTTGAAACTCCTTTAAGTCTGTTGCAGCATCTTTGACCTTGACCTTTTGCTGCCATTATGTAATCTATGTATATACATGCACATAGATGTATTTGCTATCTAATCTGAGAATTAATATGAGTAGTCTATATTGGAATTAAAGAATCTATATTTACCTTGGGTAGCTATCAAGGGAGATAAGGACTACTTAGCAAACTGCAGTCAATGAAACTAATATACCTCATGAATTTATTATTATTCAATACATTATGACATTTGTATCTTTGTAGAAAGATACAAATAGATCTAATAAATTTTTGACATAACACCCATATGACAGATAGTTAGATCAAAGTTAGTCTACATAGCAATATCCTGTTGTATAGTCAGTGTTCCCTAAAGGAACAGATCTAACAGGATATAGATAGATAGATGATAGATAGATAGATAGATAGATAGATAGATAGATAGATAGATAGATAGATATGCACATATATAAAGAGGCATATTTGAATGGGCACATACTATAAATTTTTTTTGTGGGCCACCATGTTGAACATATTCTTTCCATGTACTTTTACAATCTTACAGATCAAGCCCAGGATCTTGATTATGTTAGACAAGTGCCCAACCACAATGCTATATTCTCCCTAGCAATTCCTATTATATAAAGTTTATTCAAGCTTGGTTTAGTAGTAAATGTCTGTAATCTCAGCTACTCATGAGACTGAAGTAGGAGGATTGCAAGTATAAGGCCAGCTTTGGCAACATAGCAACACCCCTATTTCAAAATATTTTTTTCAAAATAAATTTTTTTTTATTTTATGTGCATTGGAGTGAGGGTGTCAGATCCCCTGGAACTGGAGTTATGGACAGTTGTGAGCTCCCATGTGGATGCTGGGAATTGAACCCTGGTCCTCTGGAAGAGCATCTGGTGCTCTTAACCTCTGAGCCATCTCTCCAGCCTTCAAAATAAAACACTTTTTAAAAGGGAGTACTGCACATATAGTTCAAGGATAGAGCTGGCATGAATAGCATTCTGAACTCCTAGTGCATTAAAAAAGGAAAACATACAAATTTATAGAAGTCTGTATAAAACATAAAAGTTCACAAGAAAAAGAAGATCTGAAGAAAGATTTATTTTCTTTTCATTTGTGTGCATGTGTGTGGTTTTGTGCATTGTGAGTGTAATTGTCCTTGAACAGCATAGTGTCATATCTCCCAGAGCTGAAGTAATAGGTAGTTGTGAGCCACCCTACATGGGTGCTGGGAACAGAATTTGAGTCCTCTGCAATAGCAGAAGATATTCTTCACTAGTAAGCCATCTCTCCAGCCTCCAGCTGAGTGTTTTTATATTCTTGTAGGCTTGATAAGAAGTAAAAAGCTGTGAGAAAATCTGAGAGGACAAAAAACATATAAGGTAAGAGTAAATAGACAGCAAAAAAGGGTACTTTGCAAGGCTATTCATTGTGATTCCTCTTGAATGATTTCCTCATCTCCAGAATCAAGCATATTTCTTTCCTATGTGAATAACATGAACAGCTACCCCATAAAGATCTTAGAATCTGCTTCAGAAGGCCAGAGAGTCCTTCCTGAACCTGCCATATCTCAAACTTTTTCAACTTAAAATATTAAGGACCATATTTTGAGGTAGTATGTCTTAAACACTGTTGGGGCAGAAACAATGATGTCTATAACATCTCATGTGAGCCAAGGAAAGAAAATAACAGAGGGAGGAAGAGAAGGAAGTAGGGAAGAGCAAATGTGACAAGATGTTCAGAACTGGAGAGTGAGAATGAACAGCATATGAGTTATGTTATTCTTGCAACTGAAAAATTTTAGAATAGAAAACTGTAACAGAAAGTAAGCTTGGGAATACCACGGGTAAACTGACAGGAATTTCTTTAGAGGTCAAGTTTTTATTTTTTTACATTGTTCACTGCAACAGGGCTGGCTATTTATGTGGTCTGAGCACTTCCAATGTGACTGTCTTCACAGAACAATCTGTTCTCACTGTTTATTAAAAGTTGCACAGATGGTTAAACTAAATTTAGGATTACGTGTTTAACTCTGGTAACCTCTGGTTGTAAAATAAAAAACTCTAAAACAACTTTTGAACTCTGATTCTAAAAAGTTCCCAACTTATTTATGAACCTGTTTTGGAGTCATGCAGACATTTTAAGATCAGTTTTAAAAGAAGGGAGTACAGGCAAGGAATGACATTTGTCTCAACAGTTACACCAGTTCTTGGGCTTGCAAGGAATCTTAGTTGTGTTATTATTGCTATGATGAAAAACCATTACCAAAAGCAGCTTGAGTAAGGAAGGATTTATTGGGCTTACATATCCCAAAATCACTGTCCATTGAGGGAAGCCAAGGCAGGAACTAAAGCCAGGAAGGAATCTGGAGGCAGAAGCTCATACAGAGGCCATAGAAGGGTGCTACTTACTGCCTTGCTCTTTGTGATTTGCTTAGCCTACTTTCTTATATAACTCAGGATCACCAGCCCTGTGGGGGAGTGGCAGGATTCACCATGGGCTGAGATCTCCACATCAATCACTAATCAAGAAAATGCCCTGCAGGCTTGCCTACAGATGGATGCTTTTTCTAAATTGAGGTTCCCTCCACTCAGATAACTTTGGCTTGTGTCAAGTTGACTTAAAACTAGGCAGCATAAAATCCCTATCTGCTGTTTCAAATTCTGTTGATTTATGAACCTCCTAACAAAATTGGTGGCTATACTAAATAAATCTACACTTTGTTCTGAATAAACTGAGACTGGAACTTGTGATCAGTCTATATATTTGTCATTTTTAAAAAGAAAATTGCCAGTGGCATTCTTGAAAAAAATCAAGTCTACTTCAAGAAATTAAAAGTTGCCTTCTATGATGACTATTCTTGGTTATCAACTTGACTACATCTGGAATTGACTAAAACCCTAATGACTGGGCACACTTTTAAGGATTTTTTTTCTTAATTAAATAATTTGAAATAGGAACACCTTTTCTTCTTCTTCTTCTTCTTCTTCTTCTTCTTCTTCTTCTTCTTCTTCTTTTCTTCCTCTTCCTCTCCCTCCTCCTCCTCTTCTTTTCTTCCTCTTCCTCTTCCACCTCTTCTTCTTTTCTTCCCCTTCCTCCTCCTATTATTATTATTATTATTATTATTATTTGTCATTATTATTATCCTTCTTTTCTTTTCCTCTCTTTTTTTTGAGACAGGATGTCTCTGTGTATCCCTGGCTCTTCTGGAACTTGCTCTGTAGAATAGGCTGGCATTGAATTTACAGACATCTGTCTGCCCCTGCCTCTGCCTCCCGAGTGCATGGATTAAAGACTTGTGCCACCAACCACCCAGCAGAAGACGAACTTCTAATCCAGATCTTTGAGGTGGTAAAATCCACCTATAATCTGGACCTCACCTTCTGCTGGTAGCCTACAAAAAAGACATGGAAAAAGGAAGCTCTTTTTCTTTGTGTGCTTGTTCTTGCCCTTGCTAACATGTCCATTCCGTCACTAGCATTAGAGCCTACTTCTTTGGGATTCCAGTATATACTGAAGACCAGCTGAGATATTCAGCCTTATGAACTGAACAACTACTGGATTCTTCTGTTCATAGACAACCATTGTGTATTAGTTGGACCACAGCTTGTAAGTCATTCTAATAAATCCCCCACATATATATACATATACAGAAAGAGATGCATTTTATAAGTTCTGTTAATCTAAAGAACCCTGACTAACATACTACCCTTTTGTAAGGTCCTATGTGTGAAAATAATACCAGCACAACTCACTGAACACAGAGAAGTTGAGCTGGTGCCTACCTAGATGCTTTATCCTTAATGACTAATGTTTATGGTACTAGAAGGCACTCTGCATACTATCAGAGGAGAAAAGTAAACATTAACCCAGCTATAAACTCTTTAGTCTACAATAATGATCTGCCTGCAAGATGTTCTAGTAAAATAGTGGGGGAAAAAGTGGAGTAACCAACCAATATCTGATTGAATTTAAGGCCTACTCCATGAAATGAAATCCATACCTGCCACTGCTCAGGTGGCCAAGAACCTGAGAATAGATAGGCCAGGGACCCAGGAGAAAACTAAATACTACTGTTCTGATAAAGGAATATAGCAATAAAATGACTCCTGACATTCTGTTATACTCATAGATCACTACCTTGCTCAATCATCATCAGAGAAGCTTCCAATGAAGTTTGAGACCATACGAACAGATCATATACTCAATCCAGATTATAATTAGCCAAATTTATTGAAATTGCTAGCAGGACAACAATCTCTGAGCCAAATTAGAGACTGTCATGCATAGGGGGATGAAAGAAAAATTTTTAAAGGTAAAAATTACAAGAAGACCTTGCACAAGAAAGCCAAGAGCTATTGTGCTCTGCTAAGATTAGGTAGTCAAGTTAACCTCAAAATAGTCCTTGGGTGTCTGTATAAGAAGGTTACAGAAGCAACAAGCAGTTAGTCACAGCACAACAAAGTAGATTGTCATGGCTGTACATTTCTGGGTCAGAAAACTGAGTCAGGATTATGGGGAACTTGTACAAAGATGGATGCCTATCATAAAATGGAGTTTTTTAGCAACACATTCCATACTGGCTCTAGATTATTTTAAGCAACACATTGATTCACATTTATATAGGTTGGTATCTTAACTGTGTTGATTTTTTTTTTTACCCAGTTCATGATGCAAGTGCTTATGGTAACACTCAGAAGTAACAGAAGGAGAGGATTTTAGCCCACTATATTCTCTACTGCCTATAGGGGAAAGAGTTGGGGAATTTAACTCTTTTTTCATTGGCCAGCAGGGTCAGAGAGATACAAAGAGGTAGACACTGACATTTATAATCAGCTTTAGGATGTTTAAGGCAATGAGACAGAGAAAATGAACATTTGCTTTACCCACATAAAATTAATAAGATCCATTTATCCAGATTCCAGCCCCCATCTTGAGTTACTTTTGGCAAGGTTTTTTTGTTTTTTGTTTTTGTTTGTTTTGTTTTTTAGCTCTTTTATTTTAACAGGAATTTGTGATACTGAAGGAGCCTGGAAGCCAACATGAGCTTTGGTATGTTAATAGACACCATAGACAGCTATTTGTTCCTTTTGCCAGAGAGAAGGAAAGCAACTCCTTTTGGCATCAAGGAGCTAGTTTTCTTTGTGCCTAATAGTCCAGCCTTTTGAAAAGGATAATGGGTGATATATTGTCTTTTGTAACTGCTTTTCAGCTGAAATTAGGATATCATTGCAGTCCAAGAAGACTGGAATGCCAGATAAAGTCCTAGAATGGGGCAGGGCACATCTGGTTTACTGTCCAGGTTCTGCTGGGCCACCTGAGGCTAGTGAAGAGCAGGTAGCTTTGGAACAGTCTAGAATGCTGGCCCAAAGCAGGGGCTTAAGCTGGTAACAAATTCCATCAAAAACGTTTGACTTACATCAGCTTTTTTTTTTTTTATATGTATTAGTTCAGGGTTCACTGATTCCAAAGGACCACCTGTTGTTTTTGGAGCAGTTTGTAAACTTCAGTTACTGGATATCTGCTGAAACAGATATAGACTAGGTACAGAAAGTAAAGTTAAGGAGCTAAGGGGAAAAATAATTATCTTGGGTCTACATAAGAAACTTTCAGGACTATGGTGCTGGTTGTTGAGGTAATGGAAGAAGTTTCAATCAGGTGGGAATAGAGAGATCACCTCAGGAATAGTACAGTGTGCAGGGAAGCTTAGGCTGCTGACTGACGGGACAGGAGGACCTGGGTCCAAATCTCGACTCTTTAAAGTTCATATGAACTTTTTTAATTTGAAAAAGAGATAAAAATTTTAGGTATATTAGCACAATCACTGTTTGTAATCTGTATGGAAATCCTCATTGTAGAAACACCAGTTAACCAAAAACTACAGAAAACCTACAATCTCATGGAAACTGAATAATGCTCAACTGAATCACCAATGGACTAAGGAAGAAATAAAGAAAGAAATTAAAGACTTCCTAGAGATCAATGAAAATGAATACACCACATACTCAAACGTATGGGACACTATGAAAGCAGTGCTAAGAGGGAAGTTCATAGCACTAAATACCCACATAAAGAAGTTGGAGAAATCTCACACTAGTGACTTAACAGCACACCTAAAAGCTCTAGAACAAGAAGAAGCAAAGTCACCCAGGAAGAATAGATGCCAGGAAATTATCAAATTGAGAGCTGAAATCAATAAAATAGAAACAAAGAGAACAATACAAACAATTAATGAAACAAAGAGTTGGTTCTTTGAGAAAATCAACAAGATAGACAAGCCCTTATCCAAACTAACCAAAAGACAGAGAGAGAGAGAGCATCCAAATTAACAAAATCAGAAATGAAAAGGGGGGACATAACAACAGACAATGAGGAAATCCAAAGAATTTTCAGGTCATACTTCAAAATCCTCTACTCCACAAAACTGGAAAATCTAAAAGAAATGGATAATTTTCTGGATAGGTACCACATACCTAAGTTAAATCAAGACCAGATAAACTATTTAAATAGTCCAATAACCCCTAAGGAAATAGGATCAGTGATTAAAAGTCTCCCAACCAAAAAAAAAAAAACAAAAAAAAAACCCAGGACCAGATAGTTTCAGCACAGAATTCTATCACATCTTCAAAGAGTTAATACCAATACTCTTTAAATTGTTCCACACAATAGAAACAGAAGAAATATTACCAAACTCCTTCTATGAGGCTACAATTACCCTGATTCCTAAACCAAACAAAGATGCAACAAAGAAAGAGAACTATAGACCGATCTCCCTCATGAACATTGATGCAAAAATACTCAATAGAATACTGGCAAACAGACTCCAAGAACACATCAAAACAATTATCCACCATCATCAAGTAGGCTTCATCCCAAGGATGCAAGGGTGGTTCAACATATGAAAGTTGGTCAATGTAATACACGATATAAACAAACTCAAAGAAAAAAAAAACACATGATCATCTCACTAAGATGCAGAAAAGACATTTGACAAAATCCAACACCCCTTCATGATGAAGGTCTTGGAGAGATCGGGAATACAGGGAACATACCTAAACATAATAAAGGCAATTTACAGCCAGCCAACAGCAAACATCAAATTAAATGGAGAGAAACTCAAAGCGATTCCACTAAAATCAGGAACAAGGCAAGGCTGTCTGCTCTCCCCATATTTACTCAATATAGTACTTGAAGTTCTAGCCAAGCAATAAGACAACATAAAGAGATTAAGGGGATACAAACTGGAAAGGAAGAAGTCACGCTTTCACTATTTGCAGATGATACATAAGTGACCCCCAAAATTCAACCAAGGAACTTATACAGCTTATAAACACCTTTAGCAACATAGCAGGATACAAGATTAACTAAAAAAAAAATCAGTATCCCTCCTATATACAATTGACAAACAGGCTGAGAAGGAAATACATCACCCTTTACAATAGCCACAAATGATATAAAATACCTTGGGGTAACTCTAACTAAGCAAGTGAAAGAACTATATGACAAGAACTTTAAGTCCCTGAAAAAAGAAATTGAAGAAGATGTCAGAAAATGGAAAGATCTCCCATGCTCATGGATAGGCAGGATTAACATAGTAAAGATGGCAATCTTACCAAAAGCAATCTACAGATTCAATGCAATCCCCATCAAAATCCCAACACAAAGCTTCACAGATCTGGAAGGAACAATACTCAACTTCATATTGAAAAACAAAAAACCCAGGATAGCCAAAAGAATCCGGTACAATAAAACAACCTCTGGAGGCATCACAATCCCTGACCTCAAGCTCTACTATAGAGCTACAGTAATAAAAACAGCTTGGTATTGGCATAAAAACCAACATGTGGACTGACGGAATCACATTGAAGACCCTGACATTAATCCGCACACCTATGAACATATAATTTTTGATAAAAAGTCAAAACTGTACAATGGGAAAAAGAAAGCATCTTCAACAAATGGTGCTGGCATAACTGGATGTCAAAGTGTAGAAGGCTGCAAATAGATCCATATCTGTCACCATGGACAAAACTTAAGTCCAAGTGGATCAAAGACCTCAACATAAATCCAGTTACTCTGAACTTGATAGAAGAGAAAGTAGGAAGTAGTCTTGAATGCATTGGCATATAAGATCACTTCCTAAATATAACACCAATAGCACAGACACTGAGAGAAACAATCAATTAATGGGACCTCTTGAAACTGAGAAGCTTTTGTAGAGCAAAGGCCACAGTCAACAAGACAAAGCGACAGCCTACAGAATGGGATAAGATCTTCACCAACCCCATATCTGACAGAGGGCTGATATACAGAATATATAAAGAACTCAAGAAATTAGACATCAAAATGCCCAACAGAGACTGTCCCCAAATAGCAAGGGCACTTCCAGAAGGCGTCAAGATTTCAGACTGCACTGAGATGAATGGAAGGAGAGCCGCTTGCCTGACCCTAACAAGACCCATATGATCTGGGGCACCAGTAAGGATTTTGGCATGGTTGGCTTCTGCTTTGATGTTCTCTATACACACAACAAGGAGAGCTTTTGGCTACCTCCACAGTACCTCTGGCATTACACAGTACAAGCTGTGCCAGCTGCTCCAGGACAAAAGATGGATAGACTGGATCTACCTGCCTATGAAACACAGTTGGCTCCAGAAGGCTTATGTCTATGTCACTAAGAGGCTGGAGAGGCTCAAGATCCCTTTTATCACGGGTGGCTGTGGTCTCTATGTCTGAATCAACCCCTCCCCCCTCTCCCCCTCTCCCCTTCTCCCCCTCTCCCCCTCTCCCCTTCTCCCCCCTCCCCCTCTCCTCCCCTCTTCTCCTCTCTCCCCCCACTCCCCCTCTCTTCCCCCAACTCCCCCCTCACCCTCTCACTCCCCCCTCCCCCTCTCCTCCCCTGTCTCCCCTCTCCTCCCCTGTCTCCCCTCTCCTCCCTTATCTCCCCTCTCCTCCCCTCTCCTCCCCTATCTCCCCTCTCCTCCCCTCTCCCACCCTCTCCCACCCTCTCCCACCCTCTCCCCCCTCTCCCCCCTCCCCTTTGGAACTTCTAGCCATGGATCAGTTCTCCCACCTGCTCAAGGAATAAAAAAAAGACGTTGAAACAACGGGAGCAGACAACTGAGGTGTGGGCTGTGGGTCTCCAGGCAGTGGCTCCAGCCATCGTGCAGTCCATCCTCAGGGCCCCTGATATTCGCCTCTTGCCCAGAAGGCTGGAGGACTAATTGGTGCTGCTGTACTGCCTGACCTCACTCATCAAGCCCCCTAAGCTGGTATCTGCCATTTTAGAAGGCTTGTTTCTTTTAGTCTTTGCTAGCTATTTTCATATGCAAAAATGATTTTAAGGTGATGGGAGTGGGAGGGCCTAAAGAACCCTGGAGGGGTAAAGGGAATTCCCTGGATTCCTTTTTAGATGGCTTTGCTTTATATTCAGCATTTAATAAATATCACTCTCTAAATAAATAAATAAATAAAAATGCCCAACAGTCCAGTTAAGAAATGGGCTGTAGAACTAAACAGAGAATTCTCAACAGAGGAAGCTCAAATGACTGAAAGACATTTAAGGAATTGCTCAACATCCTTAATTATCAGGGAAATGTAAATCAAAATGACTCTGAGATACCATCTTACACCTGTCAGACTGGCTAAGATCAAAAACACTGAAGACAGCTTATGCTGGAGAGGATGTGGAGCAAGGGGAACACTCCTCCACTGTTGGTGGGAATGCAAGCTTGTACCACCACTTTGGAAATCAATATGGCATTTTCCTAATAAATTGGGAATCAATCTCCCCCAAGACCCTACTATACCACTCTTGGGCATATACCCAAGGAATGCTCAATCATACCACAAGGGCACTTGCTCAGCTATGTTCATATCAGCATTGTTTGTAATAGCCAGAACCTGGAAACAACCTAGATGCCCTTCAACTGAAGAATGGATAAACAAAATGTGGTACATATACACAACGGAGTACTACTCAGCAGAGAAAAACAATGACATCATGAGTTTTGCAGGCAAATGGATGGATCTAGAAAAAATCATCCTGAGTGAGGTAACCCAGACTCAGAAAGACAAACATGGTATGTACTCACTCATAGGAGGATACTAGATGTAAAACAAAGATGATTAGACTGCTACTCACAACTCCAGGGAGGCTACCTAGAAAACAGGACCCTAAGAAAGACACAGGGATTGTCCAATGACAGAGAAATGGATGAGATCTACATGAACAATGTGGATGTGAGTGGAGGTAATGAAGGGCAAGGTTTGAGGGAAAGAGAGCTTAGGGGAGTGGGAGATTCCAGATGGATCAAAAACAGAGAGGGAGAACAAGGAATAAGAGACCATGATAAATGAAGAC
The DNA here is from genome assembly GCF_004664715.2 of Peromyscus leucopus. Classification (NCBI taxonomy): domain Eukaryota; kingdom Metazoa; phylum Chordata; class Mammalia; order Rodentia; family Cricetidae; genus Peromyscus; species Peromyscus leucopus. The sequence continues at coordinate 4,053,538 of NC_051071.1, read as the reverse complement.
CACATGAGAACAGGAAGAAGCAAAGTACTAGAGAGGTCCCCCAGAAATCCACAAAGTACCTCCACAATAGACTACTGGCGATGGTCGAGAGAAAGTCCGAACTCACCTACTCTGGTGATCAGATGGCCAAACAACCCTACCTGTTGTTCTAGAAATGTCATCCAATGACTGAGGGAAGTGGATGCAAAGATCCATGGCCAGGCCCCAGGTGGAGCTCCAGGAGTCCAGTTGGTGAGAAAGAAGAGGGATTGTATGAAGGAGAATTGTTGAGACCAAGATTGGAAAAAGCACAGGGACGAATAGCCAAACTAATGGAAACACATGAACTATGAACCAATAGCAGAGGAACCCCTAACTGGATCAGGTCCTCTGGATAAGTGAGACAGTTGATTAGCTTGAACTGTTTGGGAGGCACCCAGGCAGTGGGACCTGGACCTGTCCTTAGTGCATGAGCTGGCTGTTTGGAACCTGGGGCCTATGCAGGGACACTTTGCTCAGCCTGGGAGGAGGGGACTGGACCTGCCTGGACTGAATCTACCAGGTTGACCTGAATCCCCAGGGGAGTCTTTGCCCTGGAGGAGATGGGAATGGGGGGAATGCTGGGGGGGAAGGCAGGGGCGGGAGGGGGAGGACAGGTGAATCCATGACTGATATGTAAAATTAAATTAAATTATAAAATTAAATAAATTTAAAAAAGAAAAAGCAGTTAACGTGTCTGTAAACAGGTGGAGTAGACTCCTGCCTTTGAGCTGTAGCAAAACCTAGGATTTGGGTTAAAAGGATAAACATTTTTCTTGTCTAGTGGGCTGGATATATAAATTTGACATAGATGTTTTAGCATAATGAGAAGTACATTTAAGTTTATATTTAGAAAGCAATCAAAGAAAATTTAAATTATTGAGCTTGTGATTATGATAAAGTAGTAAATGCTTTATTGGGTTAGATTAATAGCTTATCAGAAATCTGTTGATTAATATCTTAAAATTCTGCACTTTTGAAGTCTTAATATAACAATATTATAGCAAGAGAGGAAGAAATCTGAAATATTTTTAACTTTTATATATCTTAAATTATCTTTCAGACCCTTTATAGCTTGCATTTTACACATCTTAAATTAATTTTTGTCTGCCATTATACATTACATTTATATACCCCAAATTATTTTTCTAAATCCTTATAACTTCCATTTACCTACACTAAATTATTTTTCTAGATCCTCATAACTTTTATAAACCTTATGCCTTTTTTTTCCATCCAATCATTTACCATTAGACATAGGTGGTTAATTATTGAAAGCAGTCATTGAAAAGCTAGTTTATTTGTTTGTTTTTACTAGTAAAAGTTATACTGAAACCTCTTTTATAAGTTTACCTAGTAACTCTAAAAAACCAAGACCTGATTTCTACATACGAAATGGACTGACCAGGCAGATGCTATATGTGTTACACTTCAGATTGGAAAGGTATCCTGATAATCAGGAGTCAAGGAATACCATAAAGTCACACTGCACAACAAACCTCACACAGATTTATTGGGAGGGAAAAACCCAGAAGGTTGGCTGCCTCAGCTTGGGTGAGAGGCAGTAGAGAACTGAGCAGAAGACAGTGTTTCCCTGGGGGCAGAGCTTTCCAGGGTGGCTAGAATTGAGGGAATTATCTGGCCTGATCTTGGGGAAATATCAGGGATTTTTTTTTTTCTGTATGGCAGGGCCTGGCCACTCTCTTGTCTTGAAAGGTGGGGAATGGTCACTGTAGTGGTTAGGGAAGTCTGGGGGGCCAGGTAGTCTGGGGGTGGATTATGTCAGCCAGAGGTCTCCAAGGACAAGGCTTACAAGAATAGTCTCCGTACACTGCATGGAAAGCCACCCCTGACACCTAAGTCATTGTGAATAGCCAACATTTCCCCTTTTGTTTACTATAGTAAACAAAGGGGTCAGAAAGGGGGGTAATGTTATCACTAGGCTATTTCCTATTGAATGGAAGTGTCAAAGTACTTGGAGCAAGCTTAATTTTCACCATCAGGGCATAATCAGGAGTTGCAGGCTCCTGGCTCTGCAGCTGGCAGACAGTAATTCTCTAATAGCAACTGATAAAAAAAAATCTGGTTGGAAATCTTTTTTGTTGTTGAAGAAACCTAGATAAGAAGTTTATGAGGTGGGCTGTGACTAGTAGAATTAAGAAAAGGAGGAGAACAGGGATTAGGAAGGGTAGTATCCAATTACATATTTGACTATCAATGATCCAATGGCCAAGGCACTGAGCTCATTGATGAAACATCTTACATTTTTAGAGATCTGTCTGAAGTTGCCAGATCTTGTCTTTTGCTATACCTGATTAATTAACATAGAAGCAACATTCCTTCCTGAGGAAGAGAAAAAGACCACCACTCTTTCCTATTAGTAAATCTAATCCTCACCAATTATGTACTAGAGTCGTCAGTGAGTCTAACAGACCCTAGAGTGTAAGGATGGTCTGAGCTACCCATTGGAGATTCTGAATGAACTAAAAAGAAAACCAATGGGAAATAGCTAGGGAAGTAGTCATTTCCATTGCTCCATTGGCAATGCCAGTGTTCATAACCAGGACTGCTAGAAAGGGTATTACTTTAACCGCTCATTTGTCATGCTGTGCTTCTATAAACCTTGTAGAGGGAATTATCAAGGACTCTTCACCAGGCACCACCCCTAGTTTTGAAAAAAAGAAGACCAGGGCACAAGTCTCAGACCACCCAGCAGGTAAGCAGGAGTATGTTTGAGTACCTCAAATAATTGAGGCATTGTGAGTGTTTGAACATAAGGGGCTGAGTGGTAGTACTAGGGGTTGGGGTTAAGGTATTACTGCAATCTGCAGAGTCCAGTGTGCTCACAAATCATATTCCTAAGGTGTTAAAGCGTTCTGTGATACCCCAGAGAGATTTAGGAGAGTTAAATGGTGGTGGTGGTAGTAGTGATATCTATCTTAGAGCAATCAACAAGTGGTGGGATGAGAGAATCTAATAAGACAATGGGCAAAGAACAAATAGTGGTCATGAGTTTGAACTAGGAGGAAGACACAACCAACATTCTCAAAAGCAGTCAAGCAGAACATTATACAATAACTGATATACAGAGATTAATGTCTGAAACAGAAAAGGGTGTGGCAGGGAGGTGGGATCAATATTGTCTAAGAGGAGTGATGTTAGGGGTGTAAAGACTTTTGAAGAGTGTTGGACCACTTCTTTACTTCTTCTACTGTGTCTATACATAGGGGTTGAAAGAGTAGGGTGTGTATTCTCTATGTTTTTATCATTCCTGATGGGCAGCTGTAATGAATGCTATAGTAAAGTTGACCAATGATTCCTGTCTCCCATCTAGGTTGCCATGTGTCCTTAGTTAGGTTATATAAAAGATCCCCCATTCTGCATAAAAGGTAGGAACATCTTCCTGAATATGCATCAGGACCAATATGGGCAGCCTTCATAAGTCTCTGCCTAATGTTGACAGTAATCTCCAGTTTGATCATAGAGAAAGTAGGCATAGAAAACAGGGGTTTTAGAAATTGATTTAGGTGTTATAGGGATAAGTATCCCCTTTTGGCAACCTGTTGATGAGACCCCACCACATGAGTGGTCTGGTTGAACTGTTGAGTATAGGTTTCCTGAACTGCAAATCTCCATATGTATAGTTCACTGTGGATGGGTGCAAGCAAGAGAAAATAGAAAGAGAAGATGTGGGGCATAACCTAATAGAGTCAGACTTGGTCTTGGCAGATGTATAAGGCCTCATTCTTCTGAGACTGGAGGCAGGCTTGCTGTGGGGTGTCCTTCTCTATGCTGTGAATATGTTTTTCTCTGATTGGTTAATAAATAAAATGCTGATTGGCCAGTAGCTAGACAGGAAGTATAGGTGGGAGAAGAAGATGAAGAGAATTCTGGGAAGAGGAAGGCTGAGTCAGGAGTCACCAGCCAGACACAGAGGAAGCAAGATGACTAAGGCAGAACTGAAAAAAGGTACCAAGCCACATGGCTAAACATAGAAAAGAATTAGGGGTTAATTCAAATGTAAGAGCTAGTCAGTAATAAGCCTGAGCTAATAGCCAAGCAGTTGTAATTAATATAAGCCTCTGTGTGTTTACTTGGGGGATATGAATGGGAAAGGTTTGTCCTGACCACCAGCTAGCTGGGACACAAGAAAACTTCCAACTACACAGGCTGATCAACCTTGGTATCTTCTGAAATGTAAGAGAACAAGATCCTGTTGGGGTCAAAATGTAATAAGAAGGATTATCTTGAGACAGTGGTATAAAGGGCTTGACATTAAAAAGAGGAATACAGTGAGGGAAACCATTGAGCTTAGTGGCAGTTAGGGTAGTAAGGGTGACCCTGAATGGGCCTGTCCATTTAGGAGAAAGAAGAGTGGGTTGTGACCAGGAGAAGAGAGGAGGACCAACTCCCCAATGTTGATTAAAGAAGAAAGGGGATCAAGAGGGAGATGAGGCAAATGATAGTGGGTAAAGTTCCAAAGGAGCTTCTGGACCAGAGGTGAGTATCCAGGTCCAACCCGGACCCCATCCCTGGGCACCAGCCACTCTGGGAAGACCTGCCCAACTTGGCCACAGGCTCTGGCCACCGGGCGGGTCCCCTTCTAGCCCCACCGGGAGGGATCCCCTTCTCCAAAGGAATGTGCAATGATAGTGTAACAAGTGGATAAAAATGTGATTGGGGAAAGGTGACAGCTGAGATGTGAGGCCAAGAGGCAGAATAAGCTATCCATACATGACCTCAAAAGGGGAGATGAAGAGGAGTTTCTTTTGAAGGTTCTTACTCTCAGGAGTTCTAGCCAGTAGGTGTGAAGTTCTTGGGAGAGTTTGATAAGAATAGTATTTAGAGATCTGTTGGTTTGTTCAACCATTCCTAAAGACTGGCAATAGATGGGATATGGAAACCATATGAGATGTTAAGGGCTTTGGTTAAAGTTTGAGAGATTTGAGAGGTAAATCCATTATCTGATTGAAGGAAAGTTGAAACTCTGAAACCAGTGACAATCTCCCTGAAAAAGAGATTAGAAACTTTTGTCTTTGTTTAAAGATTTATTTATTGATACTTATGAGTGTTCTCTTTGCATGTATGCCTGAATGACGTAAGAGGGCATCAAACAGAACAGGGTATTAGATCCCATTATAGATGGTTGTGTGCTACCATGTGGTTGCTGCAAATTGAGCTCAGTACCTCCGGAAGAGCAGCCAATTTGCTCTTAACCACTGAGTCATCTCTCCAGAACCTATCTGGGATCTTTTATTAGCAATGGAGAAAGCCTCTACTCATCCTGAGAATGTGTCTACCAGGATCAAAAGGTATCTGAAACATCTAACTGTGTTCATGTTGGTGAAGTCAAGTTGCTAGTGCAACCCAGGGAGGGAGCCTCTGGTTTGATGAGTGGGGAAAAAGAGACTCTGATGCCTGGAGGTGGGATTAGAAGTCCGGCAAATTTTACATAAAGCATTGATAGTATTTAGAAAAGATAGATTCTCAGGGGTAGGCTATGAATAAGTTTTAATAAATTGAGACAAACCCTGGCTATTAGGGTGAAAGATCTTGTGCAAATAGGATAACATTTTTCTAGTATCTGGTGATGATAACAAATATGTGGGTTGTAAAATGAGAGTACACTGTAATGTGTAAGCCACAGCTTTAGCCACCTCATCAGCTAGGTTATTTCCCTTGGAAATCATGAAATTGTTTACTTGGTGTGATCAACAGTGGACAATTTTTATGGCCATGGGAAAATGAGAATCCTCTAGGAGGACCATAACTTGGTCTGAATTGGTTATGGACCCTCCTTTTATTGTTAGTAGCCTATGCTCCTTCCAAATAGCTGCATGTGACAAGAGGATGTGCAAAGCACACTTGGAGTCTGTATAAGGTTTAGGGACTGTCCCTTTGCTAGTTGAAAGTTGTGAAAAAGAGCTATTAATTTGTTGGTTTGTGGTTAGGGCTGGAAGGGCCTGTGCTTCAACCACTATAGTGTCTAAAACAATAGCATATACAGCTCTTAATACTTCTCCATGTAGGAAAAAGCTGCCATCTTTGTAACAAGTATATGTGTAGGATGAGGTAATAACTCTTTTAGGGTCTCAATGCAAAAGTAAGATGGGAAGTACTCCAGGACAGATCAGGGAGGAGATTTGAAATGTTAAGAAGTAGGTATGGCTGAAGGGTAAGTACAGTGTTCTCTACCAATGTTACCTGAAGAAAGAGAACACTTGAGGTAGTAGTGTTTGGAGATCATTGTATGTTAGAAAGTGGGACAAATGGTGAGGAAAGAAGACAGCAATGGGTGACCCAGTGTTGGGAGCCATGGAGCCTAGTGTTGTATCAATGTATGAGTACTTGTTCAATGGGTCTCCATAAGGCAAAACTTTTAGAGACAGTCTCACTCGGCAAGGACCAGTGGACTCTGGGACAGTACAGGATACTGCTGGGACTACAAGACCTCTACATTCTCTTCTCTTTCATAATGTTGATGATTCTCTAGGCAATTTTTAGTGTTGCTTTGTTAGTCACACATGGAAAGTTGTGATCATTTTTTGAAATCCCATTTTTTCTCAAATATTTTCCACTAAAATTCTTTTGGGATTGATGCTTCTCAGATTACTCATCTGGAAATACCAGCTGTCACTCCAGACCCTGGAACTGTTCTATTTAAGTACTGACAGGATTGGTGAGCAGTTGAAGAAGTGCAAGCTAACTGAATAAAGGCATCTTATGATAGATCACCCCTATTTCTGTAAATATACTTTGTTAAGTTTTGAACCATATTGTTGTACTTGAAAGGTGTGTGGCTATATTTATCACTTTTTACCTTTGTAAAGACAGGATTTACCAGGCTCAATATTTGGCTAGGCTAGCAAAATGGTAAGTGTTGGTTTTGGTTTAAAAGATATTTTGAAGTGAAAGTTGGGGGAAAACACATTTGACACATTTTTTTTTGTGTGTGTGAAGGTTAATGTTGGAGTCTAGGAAAAACATGTTTGTTAGTATGAAAAATCATACTTGTTTTGTTTTTAAAGTATAAATAAAGACAGCTTGAGCTATTCAGGGCCAGATACTTGTGTGAAATTCATTTGGTGGTCTTACACTACTTCATTTCTTTGCACAGACACCCCTTCCCTATCTCAGCATTTGAACCAGGGCTACAGTAGAAGCACAGCAGAGATGCTCCTGAACAGGGACCTGAGATGATGTTGAGGGACATTTGATTGCACTGTGGAACCTGAGACTGCGTTAATAAAATCAACCTTGGATAAGGTTTGAAATAAATTACTTAATTATTGAGTTGTCAATCCAATTTGGGCCATAGCCAGTTAATATCTTCCAGCAATTTTTGAAAATCATTAAGAGATCATAATTGCTCTCTCCTGATTTGTACTTTCTTTGGTTAAATTTTTGTAAATGTATCTTATATCCTAGGTAATTAATAGAATCTCCTCTTTGTATTTTTTCAGGAACAATTTGTAATTTTCAACAAGCCAAATTCTTCTATACTTCTTCAAACACTTTTTCTAAAGTATCTAAGTCTGAATCAGTAAGATATCATCTATATAATAGTAAATTATAGAATGAGAAAATTGTTTATAAATTATTTCCAATGATTGTTATATAAAATATTGACACAAGGTAAATATGTTTAACATCCCTTGTGGAGGAACTTTCCACTGGTATCTTTTAACAGGCTAGGAATTATTATAAGTAGGCACTGTGAAAGTAAATTTTCTCTATCCTGTTCTTGTTAAGGTATAGTTAAAAAAAGAAGTCCTTTAAATCAATCACTATAATAGACCACCCTTTAGGCAATAGAGAAGGCAAGGAAATTCCAGACTATAAAGAGCCCATTGGCTGAATCACCTTATTTATGGCTCTAAAATCTGTTAGCATTCTCCATTTTCAGATTTCTTTTTAATGACAAATATAGGAGAATTCCAAGAACTAGTTGATTCTTCAATATATTGAGCATTTAGCTGTTCCTGTACCAGCTGTTCTAATGCCAATAATTTTTCTGATGTCATAGACCATTGTTCCACCCAGACACATTTGTCAGTTAACCATTTTAAAGGTAGGGCTTTTGGTACCTTTGAAAGATTGACAACTCTTGTGCCTTGTTTATGCACAACCTGAATAGTCAGTGACTATCCTTAATAATATGTTTTAATATTTTTCTCAGAAGCATATGTTAGGTTATGGTTTGTTTCTGAGATTGGAGGAATGTTAATCTGTTGTTTCCATTGCTGTAATAACTCACATCCTAAATCCATTGCTATCTTAGCCACATATGGCTTTGATTTTCCTCTTCTGGGCCTATACACTCCACCCATCTTGCACTTATTTTAATTGAGATTAAGTCCAATCCCTAGAAGCTGAACATTTAACTCCTGAAGAGGCCAATTTGAAAGCCATGATTTTGATGAAAGTGTTGTCACATCTACCTCTATGTTTAGCAAACCCTCAATAACAATACTTGTTTTATGGTCTCTCCTGAAATTTTTGTTTTATCTAATGAAGCTATTCTGTCATCCAGAGCGATATGGTTTTTCACAGCAGACATTAAGTCTTTTAATTGCTCTGTGAAGAAATTTCCTCTTGCTGACAGGAAATTATTAAACCAAATTTGACACAGGAACATGCATGAGGCCTCTAAGGCATTTCCCAATGCCAAAGGGGTACCTTGCCTGTCCCAGATTGATATGCATTCATTAGTCCAATGCCAACCTTTACCACACCTTCTGCATATAGCTATAGAAAAATCATTGTTTCTAGGAATGTCTTGCTATAATCCCTTTTCAGATGACCTGATTTACCACAATTAAAGATCTAACATCTTTTCTTAAGCATTTTTTTGGAAATCGCTTCTTCTATCCAAGTATCATCATAAGTGTGAGTTCCTATATCAGCTGTATTTCTAACCCATTCATCTATTGGTACTAATCTTTCCTTTAGAGGCCTAATTACCATTTTGAATTCTGAATTATCATTTTCAAAAGCCAACTATTCAATTAATATTTGTCTAATTAATATATGGATCTGATATTCTATTTACAGATGAAGCTAATCTTTGTAAGAAAAAAATCAGTGAAGGCTTCTTTTGGGCATTGTGTAAATTTAGTAAATGACCCAGTCCTCTTTCCTGATTCTCCAACCCTGTTCCAAGCATTCAAAGCTGTTGTATGGCATAGAGCCAAGGTGTGATCATCCAATGTAATCCATCTTTGCAAATCAGCAAATTGGCCCTCACTGAGAGGGTGTTGTTGGAAAATTTCCATATCTCTAGCCCTACTCAATTCTTCTATGACCCTAACTTCCTTTCTCCATGTTGTTTTCAATTGTAACTGAGGACCAGTTTCCAATACTGCTGTAACTAAATATTTCCAGTCTTGTTGAATGATTCTCTTCTGAGTAACCCATGAATTTAACATCTAATTTACAAAAGGTGAATGCATACTATGTGAAAATATTGCTTCCTTAAACCTCTTCAAACCTAACATTTCTCTAAGATCCCAGTTAACTTCTGAATAGCCTTTGGGGTGCATATCATCTGTGGTTGTTCTTGGATAACTAGATAAATTAAGGTTGGTTTTCTAATAATCTTAGGGCATTCCTCTTCAGTTTCATAATGCAGTGGTGCAGTAGGTTCTGCTGTAAACTTCTCCATCTCTGTGTTAATATTTTTGTTAGCTTAATTAATAAATCTTTCTAAGGATTGTGTCCTTTCAGCAATTTTTTTTGCATTTGGCATTGATATCAAACAACTTTTTAAAGGATAAAATATTAATTACCAAAATGATAATGATTATAATCAACATTATGTCAATCACATCTAAGTTGATTATTCCTTCATTTAATTTTTCAATTTTCACACCATCCATTGTGGAATCATACAGGAACCAAATCCCTGCATTATATTATTGTTCCCCATTCTTAATGTTGGGGGGAACATCTTTAAAACTAAGTCCCCCACCTTAAGAATTCCCAGGTATCTCATGATCTGCTGATGATGACAGTGAAGTGTGATGCTGGTTGCTGCTATACAGCATGAAACATGCAAAGAACTCTGGGATAGGTGGCAGCTAGATGCTGTTGTAGAGAGGATGCAGAGTGCCTGGGTGGAGGAGAGAAAGAGCCAGCCATGGCAGCAGCTCTGGTGCCTACAAAGCCACCAACCAGCAGCTAGCTCATGATCTCCTGCCCCAAGTTGGACACCAAATGAAGCATTTATCTAATTATACTTTATCAATAATAACTTGGGAGTCAGATATTGGGATAAGAATCTGAATGATCAGAGAAGCCACCAGTGACCTACTTTGTCTATATATATATCTCATTCCTTGATCCAAAATGCCAGAGATTCTCTCTAAGCCCCACCCTACTGCTTTCTCTGTCTCTCTATCAGTCTTCAGTCCTTCAAAACCTATATGGCTAATTTTTGTCATCTAGTAGCTAATTCCATCCTCTGACTCAAAGCAAACTTTATGGTGGTCTTGGGAGCATCAGAATGTGATCAAAATATCCCACAACAAAGGGGTATTGAGGACAAATTTGATTGCAAAGATGAACAAGTTTAAGGCCCTTTGGGTCAGATGCCAGGTGGAAAGGCTGAAGGTTTTCTAAAAGGCATCCCAAGGGGAAATGAGAGGGTATGGAAGATACCATTCCGACAGATGAGAGAAGGGCAGGAAAAATGTTATTGAAGCCTGCAGCCACAGGTGTCCCTAGGACTCAGTGGAGACCAAACAAGATCCAAACTATTCAGCATGTCAGTGCTGCACTCAATGGGGGTCAAGGGATTAGTGTGCCTAAGCTAGAGGAGAGACTTGGCACCTGGTACCAGAGCTTTTGTAGAGGCCAGGAGGTAAGGACAAAGATTGAGTTCTGTGAGGGGTGTCACATCCACAGCAAAGGGTCAGAAAATGAAATTGCAAAAGCCATGGAAGCCTAGAGGAACTGTGGGATTGCAGATAGCAATAAAGGGAAGATGAGAAAAGAATACAGGAAAAGGTCACAAAACCCCAGTTGGACCTAAGCAAACTGTAAGATTGTAGCTCATGCCCTGGACTGAGTCTACCAGGTTGATCGCAGTCCTAGGGGGAGGACTTGTCCTGGAAGAGGTGGGAATGGAGGGTAGGCTGGGGGTAAGGGGAGGGGGTGGGAGGGGGAGAAGAGGGGAACCCATGGCTGATATGTAGAACTGAATGGTATTGTAAAATAATATATATATATATATATATATATATATATAATAAATTAAATTAAAAAAAAAGATTGTAGCTCATGGATAAGGGAATAATGTCAGGGGAAGAGGGCTAACCATAGCCTTAAGGACCATGGTTGGGGGTACCTCCACACACAACAGCATCAGAGCACATGCAACAGCATCAGAGCAGTGCCAGATGCTCAATAGTCACTTCCTCGGATCAGGAAAATGTTTATAATAAGTATCTTCATTTTTATTGCTGTGAAGAGACACCATGACCGTGGCAACTCTTATAAAGAAAATATTTAATTGGGGTGGCTAGCTTACAGTTTCAGAGATTCAGTCCATTATTATCATGGTGTAGAGCATGGTGGCATGCAGGCAGATGTGGTGCTAGAGCTGAGAGTGCTACATTTTTGCAGGCTACAGGAAGTTGACTGAGACACTGACCATTATCCTGAGCATAGGAATCCTCAAAGCCCAACCACACACTTCCTCCAACAAAGCCATACCCACCTAATAGTGCCACTCCTTATAAGATTATGGGGCCAATTACATCCAAACTACCATATTTCACTCCCTGGCCCCCATAAACATACAACAATTATCATAATGAAAAATGCATTGTCCAACTTCTGAAGTCCCATAGTCAATAACAGTCCAAAACTTGTTACAAAGTTCAAAGTCTCTTCTGAAACATGTAATCTCTTAATTGCAATCTCCTGTAAAATAAAAATAAAAAAAATCAGATCACATACTTCCACCATATAATGGCACAGGATATGCATTACTGTTCTGAAAAGTGGGGGAGGGAGCATAGTGAGGAAATCCTGGGCCAAAGCCAGACCAAAAGCCAGATGGGCAGACTCCAAACTCTACATCTTCATGGCTGATATCAGAACATGCAAATTTAACTGCAACATCCTTCTTTCTCTTGGGCTGGTTCCACTTCATGTTAGTACCTCTCCTCATCAGGTATCCTACAACTCGGGCATCTCTAACATTTTGAGGTATCCAAAGTAATCCAGGCTTCAACTTTACAGCTTCACACAGTAGCCTCTCTACTAGGCCTCCATTCAGGGAAACCCCTGACACATGCCTGGCCTCAGTGGCTTTCTTTAGGCAGGAAGACAAATTTCATAACCCAATTCTTCTATCCTTACGTCTAAAGCCAGAAACACATGGCTAAAGCTGCCAAGTTCTGCTACTTGCTGGTATTAGAACATGGCCCCCTCATTCAATTACATCTTCACCAGATTTCAGTCCTTCATCTCCTAAGTCTGGCTGTCCTGAAGCTTGCTCTGTAGACCAGGCTGGCCTCAAAATCAGAGATATGCCAGCCTCCACCTTTCAGGTGCTGGGATTAAAGGCATGCACCACCATACCTGGCTTTAAGATTTTCTTTAATTCCTTTTCACAATTTGGAAACATAGCTGGGTGGGATCTTGCCCTGCCTTTTATTCCATTTTTTAATCTGTTAATCTCCTTGAACATATGACTTAGTTCCATAATGCTTTATGGCATTCCTTTTCTCCTTAGATTTTACATTTTGTAATTTACCCTGCTCAGGTTGCTCCTTTTCATTATTAATATTCATTAGAGTTAACACTAATAATCACAAAATGGAGTCTATACTAGGATGTCCTGAGATTTCCTCTGCCTACATAATTAATCCAAAATTCTTCACTTTAGCCTCAGGCAGAATCTTTGGACAAGAGCAAAAGGCAGCCATTTCTTCACCAGATTATCAAAAGAGTGATCTCTATGCAAATACTAAAATTCTTCTCCCCTGAAACCTCTCGAGCCAGGCCCCCAGTTCAAATAACTCTCAGCACCACTGTCTTCCTTGCTCTTACTAGTATGGCCCATTAAGCAGTACTTAAAGCATTCCAGTGCTTTCATAACCCAAAGTACAAAAGTCTAAATTCCTCCAAACACATGGTCAGACTTATCACAGCAATAACCCTGTCCCTGGTATCAACTTCTGTATTGTTAAGGTTTTTATTCCTGTGAAAAGACACCATGATCACAGCAACTCTTACAAAAAATTTAATTGAAGGTGGTTCACTTACAGTTTCAGAGGTTCAGTCCATTATCATCATGGGAGGGAAATGACAGTGTAGATGTAATTCTAAACGGTCTTATTAATTAAGAAACACAAAGCCAAATAAAGAGTTAAAAGCCCAGAGATTGAGCAGTAGCCAAGAGCTAAGGCCACCTTATCTTACCACTCGCTGCTATCCTTCCCCTGCGAGAGAGACCTTCTTCCTGTGTCCTGTCTTTTCATTGCCTTTCTGTTCTGTCTTCTCAGTGCTTCTAAACCCAACCACATGACTTCCTCATCACTGCCTGTCTTTACAGACCTCCAGGTCTCTATGGTTTGTACTGAGATACATTAAAGGTTTGGGTCACTGTTTGGCTGTGTCCTTGAACACACAGACATTCTGCCTGCCCTGTGATCAGATTAAGGGTGTGTGCCACCACCTCCAAACTTCTGCTAAATGGCTTGCTCTTACCTCTGATCTCCAGGCAACTTTATTAATATATAAATAAAATCACATTTCAGCACAAATAAAATATCACCATATCACCATATGACAGTGTGCAGGTGGACATGGTGCTGGAGCTGAGAGTGCTACATTTTGCAGGCTACAGGAAGTTGTCTGAGACACTGGCCAATATCCTGAGCATAGAAATCCTCAATTCTGACCTCACTGTGACACGCTTCCTCCAACAAGGCCATACACACTCTAACAAAGTCATACCTCCTAATATTGCCACTCCCTGTGAGATTATGGGGCAAAATTACATTCAAACTACCTCACTGACTAAAGGGAAAATTCTTCTAACTGCCACTGGTGTGCTGAGTAATTGATGAGACAGAAGGTGAGTCTGTTGCAGATGGACTGGAGATGAGGGATAAGGTCCCAGTGTGGCTCAGACCCCAAGATGGAGCTCAGATACCAAAATATTCTATTTGAGTCACAACACCAATATAAGTATTACAACTCAGATAGAAAAGGTATCCTGGCAGTAGGGAGCCAAGGAATACCACAGAGTCATACACACAACACACAAAGAGATTTATTGGATGGGAAAACCCAGGAGGGTGGTTGTCTTTGAGTTTATATAAGGTTTCTTTTTTTTTTTTTTTTTTTTTTTTTTTTTGGTTTTTCGAGACATGGTTTCTCTGTGTAGCTTTGTGCCTCTCCTGGAACTCACTTGGTAGCCCAGGCTGGCCTCAAACTCACAGAGATCCACCTGGCTCTGCCTCCCAAGTGCTGGGATTAAAGGCATGAGCCACCACTGCCCAGCTAATATATAAGGTTTCTTAGGGGGCAGAGTTTTCCAGGGTAGCCGAGAATTAGAGGGATTAGGTGACCTGATCTTGATGCAAGCTCAGGGATTAATGGGATTTTTTTCTGTAAGGTGGGGCCTGGCCACTATCCCACCCCAAGGGCCTAGAAATAGCCATTATGGCTGTGGGGTAGGGTCTGGTCGTTGGAGTTCCTCAGGGGCAGGGCAGCCCTGTCCACTCCTGCAACTAGAAGAGTCAGGCTTTGCCACCAGTGGAGTCTGGCAGCTGAAGGTCTCTGGAGGGACCTACAAGGAGAGTGTCTGTGTGACCCCCTCTCTGTGCAGCCTCCACTGCCCAAGTTGGGGTGAATAGCCAACAGCTTTAGCCTTGGGGAGAGAGCTGTATACTTGCTACTGGTAAACTGTTAGTTACCAGTTTGCTGTCAAATATCATTAGAGATCTGAGAAGGATAAATTCAAAAAGCCTCTATATCAATTAAAATGATAGGGACTTACCTGCTTCTTGGTTGGTTACCATAGGCTCCTCTATGGTGATCTCAATGGTTTAAATAGTTTAGTTGGGGGCAGAGTTCCCAGAGTGGCATCAGTCCTCAACTGTCATGTAGGACAGCATTGACTTTTTGGCTGCCATGCAAAACAGCATCAGCCTTCTATTGCAAGATTGAGAAGATATGAGAGACTTTCCTGTATATGATGAACTTGAGAGACTGGCCTACTTTGGCAAGTCAAAGAAGGCCAGTCAATTCTCCAGTGCCCTACTTGTCCACAGTTTGTGCAAAATGTTGGTAGTGGGTGAGACATGGGGCAGATCAACAATTACAACAATCCAGGTGGAGTCATCTGTGTGCCATCATCTTTTTTGGAGGAGACCTCAGGGCTGCTGATAGGATCTGGCATGTGTCTATCAGAAATCTTTGTTTATTAAACATTTTAAATTGGCCCTACCATAGCCAGTGTCTATGTTGATATCCATGGCTACTTAGAAATGGATGTGATCTCTAAACAGTTGTAGAGGGTTCCCCCATGAGGTCTGGAAGCAGGATTGCTGGGTTGAGGGCAGTGGAGAGGGCAAAGATGACCTTTGGTTGATTTAAGAAGAGACTGATATTGGGTCAACCAAGCATTTGTTATCCACTAATCAGGTAGGAACTTGAGCAAATTCTCTGTAATATAGGTATGGTGTTGATTAAATTCTGCCCCAAAGTTAATTTATTTGAGGTTTTTGTCCATAGTGCAGCTACAACAACAATTCTCAAACAAGCAGGCCACTCTGGAGCTACTGGGTCTAGTTTTTTGATAGAAAAGCCACCAAGGACACTCTCATGGGCCCAGTCAATGTGTTTACACTCCCTTGTCAATCCCTTTTCTTTTGTCAACACACAAGAGGAAAGCTTGTTAACGTCTGGGAGTGCCAATGTTGGAGCTAAAAGAAAGGCCCATTTAATTTGCCTGAAAGCTGTTTCTGCAATGTCTGTCCTCAGACCCTTTGGTGGCTTCAATATAATGGTTTAGCCATTTCAGCAAAACTTGGAATCCAGAGTCTTCTGTATCCTGCTGACCGTAAGAATTCTTGGATCTGTCTCTTAGCTGGTGGGTCAGGAACCTCTAAGATAGTCTGTTTTGTGACATGGACAAAAATCTCCTACCTTTCTAAAGACTGAATCCCAGGTACATAGCTTTCCATGTATAGAGTTGGCCCATTTAGCTGACACTGGGTATTCCTGCCTTTAGAAGGTTTCTAGGAGAACCTCAGTGGCCAGTCCTCAGGTATTCTCAGCAGCTGCAATAAGGAAGCCATCCACATATTGGAGAAGCATCACCTGAGAAAACTTTAGGCAGGTCTGTATAGAGGACCTTGTTGAAGATGGTGGGAGAGTTCTTGAATTCTTGAAGCAGTTGAGTCCAGATCAGTTGTCCATTGAAGCCATTGTCTAAGTAAATTGAAAGACAAATAGAGGTTGACTCTTGGGGACCAGAGGTATCCTGAAAAAGGCATCCTTTAAGTCCAATACTACATATATATGTATATATATACACAAACATATGGTGATATTTTATTTGTACTGAATTGTGATTTTATTTGTATGTTAATAAATAAAGTTGCCTGGGGAGTCAGAACTAATAGCAAGCCATAGTAGAAGCTGGGCGGTGGTGGTGCATACCTTTAATCCCAGCTCTTAGGAGGCAGAGCTAGGCGGATCTCTGTGTGTTCAATGATACAGCCAGCATGGAGACACACACCTTTAATCTCAATACCAACCATAGAAGACCTGGAGGTCTGTACAGACAGGCAGTGCCAAGGCAGTCATGTGGATGGGTTTACAACCAATGAGAAGGCAGAACAGAAAGTCTATATAAAGACAAAAACACAGGAAGTAGGTTGCTGTGGGATGTTCTGTATGGCAAATGTGTTGCTCTGATTGGTCAATAAATAAAACACTGATTGGCCAGTGGCTAGGGAGGAAGTATAGGCGGGACTAACAGAGAGGAGAACAGGAAGGCAGAGGGAGACACTGCCAGCTGCCACTGGGACAAGCAGCATGTGAAGATGCTGGTAAGCCACGAGCCATGTGGTAAGGTATAGATTTATGGAAATGGATTAATTTAAGCTATAAGAACAGTTAGCAAGAAGCCTGCCACGGCCATACAGTTTGTAAACAATATAAGTCTCTGTGTTTACTTGGTTGAGCAGCTGTGGGACTGGCGGGTGACAAAGATTTGTCCTGACTGTGGGCAAGGCAGGAAAACTCTAGCTACAGTAGGTCTCTTGGCTGAAGAGGATAGCTGAAGCAGGAAGGGTAAGGCTCTTAGCTCTGACCTCTTGGACTTTCAACTCTACATTGGTTCTGTGTTTCTTATTGAATAAGATGGTTACTTCTACACAAACACATATATAATATATTCTAGAGAAAGCATATTCAGCAGGGTATTTGGGTTGGGAATAGTAGGTAGGTTGTATATCCTCCACCCTCTTGTTGACTTCCCTTAAGTCCTGGCCTGGTCTGTAGTCATTTGTTCCAGGCTTCCACACAGGATGCAGCAAAGTATTCCAGTGAGACCTACAGCATGCCAGATTCTTGCATCCCTCAGCCTGTTTATGTGAATTTTAATTCTTTCCTGAGCTTCTGGATTCATGGGGAATTGGTGGGCTCTGCTAACACCTTAAGTTGAATCATGACTGGGGCTTGGTGTTTGGATAATCCGAGGGCAGTGGCTTCTGGCCCAGAACCAAGGAATTTTTTCTTGTAAATAAGTAAGTAAGTAAATTGAAGCTACTTGGGGGATGGTCAGGTATTGGTGGAACAGACAATATACATTTCCAAGCCAGAGGAAAGGTGACCAATACCTTAGTTCCCCCTTTATCTCTAAATTTCACAATGATGTCTCCTTCCTCAAAGGTAATTTGGACTTTGAGCTTATGAATCAACTCTCTACCCAGAAGAGGATAGGGACATTCAGGAATAACCAGGAATGGATGTGTTACACTACCTTTTCTGAGGTCCACATGGCATTCCATTTTCTAGCAGTATTGTTCTGAGCCAGCTGCTCCTGGGTACCATGGTGTGTTTGGTGGCTTTGTTTTCTTGGGGACTGAATAATGGGACCCCATATCCACTAGAAGGTCAATTGGTTTCCCTTCCACTTTTAAAGTTATCATGGGCTCATGGAGTGGAGTATCCAAGCCCTGACTCCCTCAATCCTCATTCAATTCCAGGATCCTAGTTTTGATAGTCCCTATTTGATGGGGGAATTCATTCTTCCAGTGCCCCATTTCTATACAACAGGTACATTGATCTCCAGAGGCAACAAGTGGGAGGTCTTTCTGGTTTTTGTAATCCCCTAGTGCTGGGTGGTCATCTTTAAATTTTCTGCCTAATGGTGTTTAACTTTTGTTGCATGATGGCCAAGACTTTGGCCATCTTTTTCATTTGTTTATCACCCTCTGAATATTATTATAAACCTTTGTTGCTATTTTCATTAATTTGGAGAGCATTTTGCCCCCAAATTCTTCTAGCCTCTGAAGCCTTCAGCTGATATCTGGGGCAGATTGAGAGACAAAGGCTATATTAATGGCTGTCCTATTCTCTTTGGCCCCTGGGTCAGTTGGGTATATGTAAGTCATTGGAGCTGACCCCCAGACATTAACAAGCTTTCCTCTTGTATGTTGACATAAGAAAAGGGATTGCCAAGGGAGTGTAAACACATTGACTGGGCCTACGTAAGTCATTCAAGTGTAGTGGGTAGCTGTTCTAGCTATGACCTTGAAGCACTGCCCCCACTGAGGTAACAGGTAACTGCTACACCTGCCTATGACCTTGAAGTACATGCCCCTGGTGCATGGCTGCTCAGGACCCTTAAGACCCAGGATGCATGTATGTGGCTCTCTCTTTGCCTCCTCATGGTATTGGATGCTGAGATCTTGGACCAAGCAAATCAGCATGGGGCACAGATCAGCTTTTCCAGACCCTATGATAAGTCACCAGTTAACTCCCAAATAAATTCCTTTTCTCATTAAATAGACTCCGTAGATTTCTTTCATTATTCAAGAAAAGCATAAGATGACTCATAAGTTTCCTGAACAACTAGACAGACCTTAGACAACTTTATAGGGTACTTAGCTGCACCCTACAGACCTCCCAGTAGAACCTGATGGTAGACCTCCAGGGACTCCTTAACTTCTGCTGTGTTCTGATCCCAGCTGAGATAAAAGGGAGGACAGATAACACCTATGATTACTAAGTTGGGTGAGCTGCCCATCATCATCTGAACCAATCTCCAGAATTCTCAGAGGACTCTCTCCCTGTGTCTTCATAAGTGAAGAGAGTTTTAAGGAGCTGTTGGCAGTCATCCCAAGTGAGTTGATGAGTTAAAATCATCTTGATAAGGGAAATGAGTCCCTGAGGCTTTTCTGGAAATGAGGGTTGTTGCAGAATGTTCCTTTACACTGTATGAATATTCACTGTGGTTGGTTTAATAAAGAGCTGAATGGCCAATATCTGGGCAGAAAAGGTTAGGCAGGATTTGCAGGCAGAGAGAGAAAAAGAAGAGATGAATGTATCATGAACTGCTAAATGGTCTTATTAATTAAAAAAAAAAACAGAGCCAGATATTAAGATGAAAACTGAAAGATCAAAGAAGCAGGGCAAGACACAGCTAAGCTCACCTTGCCAATGCCTCAGCTGATCCTGTTTCCATGAATCCTCAGACTGAAAGCCTCTGAGTCCTCACCACTAGGGTCTCAGTTAAACTGCTGCTACCACTAGCTTACCTCCAGGAAACCCTCAGTCTAAAGAGTGTGAGTTCCTGTTTCCTCATGTTTTATATAGCTTTCTCTGCCCTGTCATCTTACTTCCTAGGAGTAAAGACATGTATGCTTCCCAAGAAAAGGCATGAGATCTCAAGTGTTGGGATTAATGGTGTGTGTCACCATGCCTGACTCTGTTCTCAGTGTGGCCTTGAACTGACAGAGATCCCAAGTGATAGGATTAAGGGTGTGTACTATCACTGCCTGGGCTCTATGCCTAATCTAGTGGCTGGCTCTGTCCTCTGATCCCCAGGTAAGTTTTATTGGGGTGCACAATTTATCACCACATTTGTTCTTTTTTGTCTAAAATAATAAAAGAAGATTATAACTAATATAAGAACAACTATATACAATAAGTATATATAATATATACAGACGAAAATTACATTAACAAAATCTAGTCCATTAACATTTGACAGATTCAGACAAAAATCTCTATTATTTATCCTATTTTGGTGAGTCCAAAATGTACCTAATTCATTTTCTATCCTAACTTTTGTTACCAGCCAAAAATATCTTTTGATGTCTTTCAAATTTATATACTTTACACCTCTTAGTGAGTTTCTTTTCTGAATTTATTAACAAGGAAAGCTAGAACTATCATCTTCAACTCCCTCAGATGCCTGAGAAGGAAATAATATTAAACTGAGTAAGTAGGAAGTGTTATCAAGTGACTTCCAAAAAATGTGAGAAATGACAGAAGCAGCTGACTGACTGCCTGGACAGTCACCCAAGGTTTCTGTGCAATGTTCTGGCATCCATCTTCAGCCTACAGGCCTCGCATGTCTGACAGACTCATCTGTGAAGCAGGGTTTTCTAAAGGGCCTTCCTACTGTGTGCTGTGGATATTGCTCTATATAAATAAAACACTGGCCGGGCGGTGGTGGCGCACGCCTTTAATCCCAGCACTCGGGAGGCAGAGGCAGGCGGATCTCTGTGAGTTCGAGGCCAGCCTGGGCTACCAAGTGAGTTCCAGGAAAGGCGCAAAACTACACAGAGAAACCCTGTCTCGAAAAACCAAAAAAAAAAAAAAAAAAAAACACTGATGGCCAGTGACCAGGCAGGAAGTAGGTTGCCAGGTAGGAAGTAGGTGGGACAAGGAAAGAGGAGAATTCTGGGAAGCAGAAGGCTGAGGAGGGGGACACTGCAGCCACCGCCAGGACAAGCAGCATGTAAAGACTCTGGTAAGCCACCAGCCACGTGGCAAGGTATAGATTTATAAAAATGGGTTAATTTAAGATAAAAGAACAGTTAGCAAGAAGCCTGCCACGGCCATACAGTTTATAAGTGATATAAGCGTCTGAGTGATTATTTTATAAGTGGATTGTGGGACTGCGGGGCTTGGGGAACCTGGAGAGAAGCCCTCCAGCAACAACTTTGTCTTGGCAAGGTTTGGCAGTCCTTTCTTTGTGTTCTGCTTGTCCATTTTGGACAGCACACTGTCAGCACTCAAGGCAAGGGCACTTTGTTACCTCATGGCTAAATTTTACCACAAAGAAAGCAAACTCCATAAGCAGTTTCTTCTCTGCCCATCATCTTCTCTGAAGTAGATTGGTGACTTCAAGAGCAAACATGTCTCATTGCCATAAAAAACAATCTATGTTATTAAAACATCGTAAATGTCATATTCTGCAGATCTCTGAAGTATTTGAAGGTGACCTGTCTATCTAAAATATACCTCTGTTTGACCTTGAAAACATATGTAACATGACTACAAGCTTGATTGTAATGACTATCTACTAACCTTCATTTCTTTATATCCCAATTAGTTTGTAATAATAACTTTCAAGGACTAGCAATTTGCATTACATTGTTAAATGAACTGTATAGTTACAATATCTTGAACAAGATTAGAAATATATGTACAGTATTTTCTAACATAATCAATCTCAAATTTGTATCAATATACATACTTTGTATACAATATACAAAAATTCAATCCAATGTAAAATATTTAAAACTAGTAGTTGCTTTCTAAAAGTGATTCAATAATCTACTTTTTTATCTTATCCATATTCTCTCTTTTTTCTTTTCAGAGTAGATTCAATAATGTACCTTTATTCTATCATTTCTATCTCTTTTTTTTTAGAGTAGATTAAATAATAATCTACCATTTATCTTATCTATATCCTCTTTTTTTCTCTTCGAAGTAGTTTCAATGATCTACCCTTTTATTCTATCATTTCTATATTTTTAGACGAGATTCAATAATCTACCTCTTATCTATATCCTCTTTTTTTCTTTTTCTTTTCTTTTTTGAACAAGAACCCTGCATCTAATCTTTGTTTAGCTTTTCTCCTGACCATTATCAATTAACTACTTGTAACCATCCATCCTAAACAATGACAATTATCCATAACCCATTGAATAACCAAAAAAATCCCAACTCTACCTCTTGAGAATGTGGCTGTTTTGTTGTTAAAATTACTTCCTGCTGATTGGGGGGCAATCTTTAGGGGATCCTGAAAAGAAAATTTGGGGTTATTGTCAAGTCCTAGGAGAGGTAGCTGTATCATTTGTTGTTCAGTTTCTGCACAATGGGAAAGTACAGGGCTTATCTCAAAGTCCTTGCTTGAGTAGTCTGTGAGGCTGGATCATCTCAGCTAGCCATCTTGAAATTGTACTGAGCAGTTTGTAGCCCAAAGCCAATCTTTGGGTGGTGTTTGTCAGCTTAGTGGTATTATCACTGTCCTGATGGAATCATCATTATGGGGCCACATCATCTTTTTTGGTGACTTCAAAGTCACTGTTAGGCATGGCCATTGTTCACTGCACAAATCTTTTTTATGGGACATTTTTTTCTGGATGATTAATCATTTTTCTTCAGATGTCTCATTTGTCCAATGTTCTTCAGATTCCTTAGCCTTCATTCTCCTGAAGGACAAAAACAAAATCCTTCCCAAAACTCTAACTTTGGGGAGGTTCCCAATATAATCTTTATCAATTTGGATTTATAGTTTCTACTTAAATTTTTGTTTTACTTTCTAAAGGTACTCTATCACCCAGAGCAGTATAGTTTCTTGCAGTAGTCATTAGGTCCTTTGGTTGCTCTGGGAAGGGTTTTCTTCCACAATGACAGAAAAGATATGAATGGAATTTGACATGGGAGCCTGCGAGTGGTCCCTCAGAGCATTCCCCAATGGCAAAGGCAAAGGATTACCTTGTTTGTCCCTTGTTGATCTACATTCCTTAGTCCAATGTTTGCCTTTACATCTTCTGCATAATCCAGAAGGGAGGGGCATTCTGTTGGGATTATTCCTTGAGGAAACATTATTTCTAGGAATGTCCTGCTTATAGTCTCTTTTTAGATGACCTTGTTTACCACATTTGAAACATCTGACATTACTATTTTTCTTCAAACCTCTGGAAATCACTTCTCCTATCTAAGTATCATCATGGTCATGAGATTCAATATTAATTGTATCTTGGATCCATTCCTCTAAGGGTGCTGATCTTGCCTTTAACAGCCTAATTATTCTTTTGCACTGTGCATTAGCACTTTCAAAAGCCAGAGATTTAATTATTATCTGTCTAACTGATGTTGGTATCATTCTATTTACTGCTAAAGACAGTCTTTGTAAGAAATCAGTGAAAATTTCTTTTGGGCCCTGTATAACTTTTGTAAATGACTCAATTTTTTTCCTACTTCTTCAATTCTGTCCCAAGCATTCAGAGCT
This sequence comes from Peromyscus leucopus, assembly GCF_004664715.2. Classification (NCBI taxonomy): domain Eukaryota; kingdom Metazoa; phylum Chordata; class Mammalia; order Rodentia; family Cricetidae; genus Peromyscus; species Peromyscus leucopus. The sequence goes on along the minus strand of NC_051071.1, from coordinate 4,030,017 downwards.
ACCATTCAGCATAAAATTAGTGTGTTGTCATCATATAAAGATTGCCTTTGTATATCAGCATAATCACCTTCTCCAAGATGTTGATCTTAAGAAATTTCCATATCTTTAGCCCTATATCATTGTTCAATTGTCTTACCCTCATCTTTCCACCAGGTCCTCCATTGTAACTGTGGACCAGCTTCTAGGTAGCTGTAATCAAATTGTTCCAGTCTTGAGGGATAATTATATTACAAGTTGACCACAAGTTTAACATCTGCTTTACAAACAGACAATGCATACCATATGACACTATAGCATCCTTGAATCTCCTCAAATCTAACATTTGCATAGGAGTCCAATCAGCTCATATATAGCCTTGAGCATTTAGCAGTTCCTATAAAGTTACTGAATAGATTAAGGTTGGCTGTTTGAAAGCCTTAGGCTGTTTTTTTGTAACTATATAATGCAATGCTGAGATTGGTTCACCTTTAAATTCTTCTGTCTGGGTTTGAATTTCTCTATGATTTGTTTTAACAAGTTTTCCTAAAACTTTTATCTTGACACTCATATTAAATAACTTTTTAAAAATGATAACACAAAAATGATGAAACAAATAATACATCAGATATGCTAAGCCTATAGACTGAAGATGACGCCCCAATGCTGCAGAGAAACTGTGGGTGACTGTCCAGGTAGCTGGCTGTTTCTGTCAACTCACATTTTTTTGGAAGCTGCTTGTGTGCACTTCCTGTTTTTATTTTTATTTTTTTAGGTAATATTATTTCCTTCTTGGGTCTCTGAGGGAGTTGAAGATTAGACAATTATAGTTAACTAAAGATTAGATAGTTAAAGCTATCCTTATTAAGAATTTTAGAAAAGAAACTAACTAAAGAGGTGTAAGTGTACATGTGAAAGGCATTATAAGATAGTTTTGTTAGTAATATAAGTTAGGATAGAAAATGAATCAGGTACATTTTGGACTTATCAAAATAGGATAGATAATGGAATTATTTTCTCTGAAATAATAATGCAAATGGACTAGACATTGTTTAGGTATTTATTGCTTGTATATATTGTATATAGTTGTTGTACTTATTGTATATAGTTTTTCTTACATTAGTTATAACTTTTTCCTTTTTTCTTTTTATTAGAATAGAAAGGGGAAATATGGTGATATTTTATTTGTGCTGAAATATGATTTTATTTGTATGCCTGGGGGTCAGAGTTAATAGCAAGCCATTAGCAGAAGTCTGGCAGTGTAGCACATGCCCTTAATCCAATCCCATGGCAGGCAGAGTCTGTGTGTTCAAGGACATAGCTAGCCTGGAGACACACGCCTTTAATCTCAATACCAACCATAGAGACCTGGAGGTCTGTATAGACATGCAGTGACAAGGAGGTCATGTGGTTGGGTTTACAACCAATGAGAAGGCAGGACAGAACGTCAATAAAAATGCAGACACACAGGAAGTAGGTCTCTTTCTGAAAGGAAGGACAACAGCGACAGAGAGGGGTAAGAAGGCAGTCTTAGCTCTTGGCTGCTGCTTGATCTCTGGGCTTTTAATTCTGCATTTGGCTTTGTGTTTCTTATTTAATAAGACCATTCAGAATTATATCTACAATGTAATGTAATTTGCTAGTCCTTGAAAGTTATTACAAACTAATTAGGATATAAGCCAAACTAGAGGAAACACATGAACTATGAACCAGTAGCTGAGGAGCCCCCAACTGGATCAGGCCCTCTGGAAAAGTGAGACAGTTGATTAGCTTGAACTGTTTGGGAGGCCCCCAGGCAGTGGGACCCGGACATGTCCTTAGTGCATGAGCTAGCTGTTTGGAGCCTGGGGCCTATGCTGGGACACTTTGCTCAGCCTGGGTGAAGGGAGGAGGGGACTGGACCTGCCTCGACTGAATCTACCAGGCTGGGCTGAATCCCCAGGGGAGCCCTTGCCCTGAAGGAGATGGGAATGGGAGTGGGTTCAGGGGAGGGAAGGGGGAACGGGAGGAGGGAGGATAGGGGAATCTGTGGCTGATATGTAAAATTAAATTAAATTATAAAATTTTTAAAAATTAAAAAAAAAAAAACATTCATGCTTGGACCAGAAGAAGGCTTTGCTATCTCTCCTGGGCCTGGGGGATTGACCTTTGCAAATTTCTCATGAGTCTGAAGCACCAGACCCTTGACATGGCTGTGTCTTTGTTAGATAATATACATCCATTCAGAATTTCATTGATGCCTACAATTGACTTCTCCATTCATGATGGAACACTTCTTAGATGAAAACAAATGGCCTATAACCATTTAGATAGATCATAAACCTAGAGGAGAAACTAATATGTTTATCCATGTAAAAGGATATAAGATTAAAATATTTCCCATGAGAGACCTTGACTTGGGAAATGTGGGGATGGAGGTGGTTTGTGGGGGAAGGCTGGGGGGTAAGAAGAGGGAAGAGGGGGAATCTGCAGTTGGTATGTAAAGTGAATAGAAAATTTCTTAATAAAATAATAATAATTTTTAAAAAAAGAAATGCAAGTTAATAGCCATTACAATTAAACTTGTAGTCATATTAGGTATGCTTTCAAGGTTAAACAGAAATATATTTTAGATAGTCAAGTCATCTTCAGACACTTTACAGATCTTTAGAATGGCATTTAAAATGTTTTTTTTAAATTTTTATTTCTTTTTTATGTACATTGGTATTTTGCCTTGCATGTATGTCTGTATAAGGGTTTCAGGTCCTGGAACTTGAGTTACAGACAGTTGTGAACTTCCATGTGGGTGCTGGGAATTGAACCTCAGTCCTTTGGAAGAAGCAGTCATTACTCTTCAACTCTGAGACATCTCTCCAGCCCCCATTTAAGATGTTTTAATAACATAGATTTTTCTTTTTTTATGACTATGAGACATGTCTGCTCATGGCAGCACCAATCTACTTCAGAGAAGATGATGAGCATTAAAGAAACGTTATATGGAATTTACTTCTTTGTGGCAAATGTTAGCCACTGGGCAAGAAAGTGCCCATACCTAGATTGTTGACAGTATACTGTCCAAAATGCACAAGCAGGACACAAAAGAAAGGACTACTAAACCTTGCCAAGACAAGGTAGAAAGGTCCTTCAGAGAATCCTGTAGCAAGAATCTTAAAAGTTCTTATTAATAAAATCAAACCCGAGGCGAGTTATTGGGGTCCATGCTGGTAGATCAGAGAGACAGAACAAGCCACAGCTAACCTCACCTGGTCACCTTCTCAGCTGGTCTTGTCTCCTCAGACTGGAAGCTTCTGTGTCCTCATCCAGAATGAATCTCAGCTGAATTGTGCTGCTCGAAAGCCTGAAGCTTAACCAGCCACATGCTGAACCAGCCAAACACTTCTAGTTTCTGGTCCTCACGCCTTATATACCTTTCTGCTTTGTACCATCACTCCCTAGGATTAAAGGCTGGCTTCTTGGGATTAAAGGCGTGGTCACCATGCCTGACTGTTTCCAATGTGGCCTTGAACTCACAGAGATCCCAGATGGATTTCTGCCTCTGGAATGTTAGGATTAAAGGCATGTGCTATCACTGCCCAACTAGGGGCTTTTCTGTTCTCTGACCCCAGATAAGTTTATTAAGGCACACAATATTTTGAGGAATACAATACCACCACATTTCCTCTCTTTTGTCTAAAATTAAAGAAAGCTTATAACTAATACAAGAAAAACTATATACAATATATACAGCCAAAAATTACATTAATGATGTCTAGTCCATTAACATTTAACAGATTCAGATAAAAAAACTCCATTATATATTTTAACAATGTCCAGTCCAGTAACATCTGATAAATTCAGACCAAAACATTTTCATTACTTATTTAAAACAAGTAGTTCCTTTTTAAAAGTAGATTCCATAATCTTCCTTTTTATCTTATTATATCTATATTCTTTTTTCCTTTTCATAATATATTCAGTAGTCTACCTTTTGTCATTTTTATATCTTCCCCTTTTTCTTCAGTGTAGATTCAATGATCTACCTATTTATTCTATTATTTCTTTATCTTTTTTCTCAGAGTAGATTCAATGATCTATCTCATATCTTATTTTCATTTTCTTTTTGCTTTCTAGGGGTGAAGATATCTTTAGGGAATCTTGAAAAGAAAATTTTTGGGTTAATTGTCAAGTCCTCTATCATTTGTCCAGTCTCTGCATAAAAGGAAAGTTCAGGGCTTGTTTCAAGTCTTTGTTCAAGTAGTCTGTCAGGCTGGATCATCTCAGCCAGCCATCTCAAAATTGTCCTAAGCAGTTTGTAGTCCAAAGCAGATCTTTCAGCTTAATGGCTTTACCATAGTCCTTTTGAAGATTTCAAAGTTGCTGTTAGGTGTGGTCATGGTTCCATGCAGACTTTTTTTTTTTTTTTTTTTTTTTTTTTTTTTTTGCCTCCTCTGTGGTTTGGAGCAGTCACAGTCTGATAAATGTCTGTCTCTCGGAACCATGAACATTCTTCCCTAGAACAGAAAATCTTCACAGCAATTTTTCCCCACCATTTGTCTTGCCAAAATTTTCCAAACTGACTTTGCCGATGCTTTCTTGTAACACGATGGTCCTGGCAATTCTTCTCTGAACCAGCAGCAGTAAACCCTTCGTCCCAGGTAGCAGCATCACCGCAGTCACCAACATGATGAGAAGGAGCTGGCAACGTGGAGCAGTAGCCACTGCTTCCATGGTCCCACCACTGTTTGTGGCTCAGTCCGGGCCAAAGCTTCTCTCAAGCCTCCTAGGCTGGCCTCAAATTCGGGATCCTACTGCCTCTGTCTCCTTCAGCAAATCCTACCAGCGTGCACCACCACAGCCTGCTGAGTGTAGCTTGGGCCTGAGCTCGGGCTCACAAGGCCACAGGCAAACAGCTTTTTCATGAATTCATAACACAAACATTGGGTGCCAGATGTAGATGTAACCAACCATCTTATTAAATAAGAAACACAGAAACAATGTAAAAGAGAAAGCCAAGAGGTCAGAGCTATTAGAGCCATAGACAGAGTGTGGCAGTGGTGGCACACGCCTTTAATTCCATAGATCTCTGTGTGTTCAGGGATACAGCCAGCATTGGAGACATATGCCTTTAAGACCTAGGGGGCTGTACATTCAGACAGTGAGAGGCAGTCACGTGTTTGGGTTTACAACCAATGAGAAGGCAGAATACTGGAAAATTGAGTTACACACAGGAAATAGCTCTCTTTCGAGAAGCTGGGACCCAGCAGGAGGAAGGGTGAGATTTTAGCTCTGAGCTCTGACCTCTTGGCTTTCTCTTTTACATTGTTCCTGTGTTTCTTATTTAATAAGACAGTTGGTTAAATCTACATAATCCTGCTTTATAGATGAGTCTGTCATATCTGCTTGGCCTGTAGGCCAAAGATGAATGCCCCAATGTTGCAGAGAAACCCTGGATGACTATCCAGGCAGCCAGCTATTTCTGTCATTTTTCACAATTTTTTGGAAGTCATTTGATTGCACTTCCTGTTTACTTAGGTAATATTATTTCCTTCTTGGGGCTCTGAGAAAGTTGAAAATTAGATAGTTATGTTATAGTTTTCTTTGTTAACAAATTCAGAAAAGAAACTCCCTAAAGGGGTGTAAAGTGTATAAGTTTGAAAGACATCAAAAGATAGTTTTTGATTGGTAATACAAGTTAGGATAGAAAGTGAATTAGGTACATTTTGGACTCACCAAAATAGGATAAATAATGGAGTGTTTTCTCTGAATTTGTCAAATGCAAACAGATTGGACATTGTTAATGTAATTCTTGACTGTATATATTATATATACTTACTGTATATAGTTTCTCTTATATTAGTTATAACCTTTTATTATTTTAGACAAAAAAGGGGGAAATGTGAGGATATATTGTGTATCCTAATGAACTTATCTGGGGATCAGAGAAAAAAATCAGCCACCAAATTAGACATAGAGGTCAGAAAGTGATGGCACACATCCTTAATCCTATCACTTGGGAGGCAGTGATCTATCTGGATCTCTGTGAGTTCAAGACCACACTGGGAACAGAGCCAGGCATGGTGGCACACACTTTTAATCCCAGACCTTGAGATCTCATGTCATTGCTTGGGAAGGACACACACCTTTTATCTCAGGAAGTAATATGGCAATACACAGAAAGGTATATAAAGTGTGAGGAAACAGAAATTCATGTTCTTGAGGCTGAGGATTTCATAGAAGTAAGAGCCTGTGGCTGGCTTATTCTGCTTCTCTGATATTTCAGCTTTCACCCCAATATTTGGCTCTGTTTTTTTTAATTAAACCTTTTAGGATTCATGTTACAGAAAAACTATATACAATAAGTACAATAATTATATACAAATATATACAGGTAATAATTACATTAACAATGTCTAGTCCATTAGCATTTGAGAAATTCAGAGAAAATACTGCATTATCTATGCTATCTTGGTGAGCCCAAAGTGCTGTATCTTATTCACTTTCTATCAAAACTTGCATTACCAAACCCGAACTATCTTTTTATGTCTTTCAACCTTATACACTTTACATCTCTTTTGTGAGTTTTTTTTCTAAGTCTCTTAAGGAAAAATGTAACTATCTAGTCTTCAACTCCATCAGAGACCTGAGAAGGATATAATATTACATGAGTAAACAGGAAGTGCAGTGCAAACAACTTCCAAAATTAAAAATGACAAAACAGCTGGCTTCCTGGACAGTTACCCAAGGTTCTTCTACAATGTTGGGGCATTGATCTTCAGCCTGCAAGCCTAGAATGTCGGACAGACTTTTCAGTAAAGTAGGGTTTTTGATGGACTGTACTCCCTTGTCTTTGCAAAGTCCAGCAGTTACTTTCTTTTCTATCCAATTTGGACAGTATACTGTCAGTAGTCAAGGCAAGGGTACTTGCTTGCCCAGTGGCTAACTTTTGCCACAAAGAAAGTAAATTCCATGTGGTGTTTCTTCAATGTCCATCATCTTCTCTGAAGTAGATTGGTGCTGCCAGGAGCAGACATGTATTATTGTCTTTTTAAAAAATCCTGTTATTAAAATATTTTAAATACCATATTCTGTAGATCTCTGAAGTGTTTGAAAACCATCTATCTAAAATATATTTCTGTTTGACTTTGAAAACATACCTAACATGACAAGTTTGATTGTAATAGGTTACTAAACTATCCTAAATAGTTTCTAATAATAACTTTCAATGACTAGAACTTTACATTACACTGTTAGAAGAACTGTATAGGTACAATACCTTGAACAAGAGTAGAAACATATATACAGTATGTTCTAACAAAAATAACCTTAAATTAGTATCAATATAGAAAAATCCATTCTAATGTAAAATATTTAAAACTAGTAGATGCTTTTTGGATTAAAAGTAGATTCAATACTCTATCCTTTTATCCTATTTCTATATCCCCCCCTTTTTTCTTTTTAGAACAAGATCTCTGAATCTAATCTCCTTTGTTCAGCTTTTTTCCTGACCATTACCTATAACAACTTGTAACCGAACCCCCAAATGATGACAAATATCCATAACCCACTGAATGATCAAAAACTACCCACCCCACCTCTTGGGAATGTGGGCATTATGCTATTCAAATTACCTCCTGCTGTCTGGGGGCAACAGCATCTTTATAGGACCCTGAAAAAAAAACTGGGATAACTGTCCAGTCCTAGAAGAGCGAGCTGTATTATTTGTTATTTAGCCTCTGTTTTAACAGATAAGTGCAGGGCTTGTTCAAGTCTGGATAAAGCAGTCTGTGAGGCTGGATGATTTCAACCAGCAACCTTGAAATTGTTCTTAGCAGTTTGTAGTCTAAAGCCGATCTTTAGGTGTTGTTTGTCAGATTAGTGACATTATCATAGTCCATGTGGAATCATCATTGTGAGGCCTCCTCATCCTTTTAGAGACTCCAAAGGTCACTGTTAGGCATGGTCATGGTTCACTGCAGAAAACTTACACATTTAAATATGCAGCAGATCTCAAAGAGATTAAAGGGTCATAATTTGTTATATATATCCAGAGTACAAAAACTTAATTTCTAGTTACTTGATAGAGATGCAAACACAAAATCATATATAGAAAGCTAAAAGAAGCCTTTTTCTAGAATTAATCAGTATTCTATATGATTATACCATTAATATCAAAACAAGAGTTTAAAATATTTATATTAATCTCACAAATTTTTATATACTATTTATACCTTAAAAAAGTTTTGAAGAGTCAAAATAAAATGAAAAGATCATGAGATTAGTAGCAATATAATAGTCCCTTAATTTTGGTTTTTCTTCTGCTTCATATCAGGTGACTCTTCTGACATGAAGCAGAGATTTTAGATTTTCGTTTTAATAAGCATGTGTGGGTTTAGAGAAGGAGAGAGCCACACTCCAACTCCAAGTCCTGCTTTAATATTTAATTGAACTAGAACTACAGAAAGACCATTTGTATTATCTGTCTGTACAGAACAGCAGAAACAAATATTTGAGAAGATTTATGAAATTGTATCCTGTTGAAAATGTGATCTCCCAATAGGCTGTTTGAAGAAAGTGTTTCAAGGACATTTTCTCTGCATGATTCATTCTTTTTCTTTAGATGTCTCATTTGTCCAGTGGTCTTAAGATTCTTTAGCTGGATGCCTTCATTCTCCTGGAAAGACAAAAACAAAACCCTGCCCCAACCCTAATTTTGAGGAGTTTCCCTTTTGGCAATTATATCTGATTAAATGAAAAGCATTTGTTAGTCTTATAAGTCAGTTTAGATTGAATTGTCATGCTGGCTGATGAACTACCACCTCTTCTGATCAAGAGGTCTCTCTTGTTCAAATCAAATCTTTTTTTATTATTGAGAAATTTTATATTTATTTTACAAGACAGCCACAGGTCCCAGCCTTCCCTTCTACCCACCCACCCCCCATTTCCATCTCCTCCCTCGGGGAGTCAGCAGAGCCCAGTATATTCAGTTGAGGCAGGTCCAAGCCCCTCCCACCTGCACCAAAGCTGTGCAAAGTGTCCCTCCAGGGCTTCAAAAAGCCTACTCATGCACCAGGGACCCCTTAAGTGGATCAAGCTAAACAACTGTCTCAAATAGTCCAGTTCCATGGCAGCTCCACAGCTATTGGTCCACAGTTCACGAGTTTCTGCTAGCTTGGCCTGGCCATCTCTATGTTTTCCTATCATGATCTTGATATCCCTTGCTCATAGAATTCCTCCTCTCTCTCATCAACTGGACTCCTGGAGCTCGACTTAGTGCCCAACCATGAATCTCTGCATTTGCTTCCATGAATTACTGGATGGAAGCTTTATGATGACAGTTGGGGTATTTACTAATCTGATTACTAGAGTAGGACAGTTCAGGTATCCTCTTGACTATTGCTAGTAGTCTAAGGTGGGGTCATCCTTGTGGATTCCTGAGAACTTCCCTAGCACCCTGTTTTTCCTTATTACCATGAAGTCTCCATTTATCATAGTATCTCTTTCCTTGCTCTCCCACTATCTTGATGGTATCCACAGCTTTTCTTCACCTGTGGAAACAAAAGCAAAACCTCTTCCCAATATAACACATATCCTTGTCTTCATTCTGAACTCAACTCATCTTTAAAGTACACATGCAGATTTAATTTAGTAGTCTTTTTCTATTATCCAATGTCTCTCTATAGATGTTGTTCCTTTCCCATTAGCATTTAGAAAACTTAAAGTTAGTAAAGCATTATGTAATCTATCTCTAGGGATCTTTATTGCCTCTTTCTGTTTATTAAGCATATCTTTTAGAGTTTGATTAGATCTTTCTATAACTACTTGCCCTGTAGGATTCTGTGGTATACCTGTAATATGTTTTATGTTGTAATAGGCAAAAAACTGTTTCATTTTACTAGAGACATATGCTGGAGCATTGTAAGTCTTAAATTGTACAGGTATCCCAATGATGGTCATAACTTATAACAAATGTGTGATTACATATCAGTCTTTTCAGAACTCAAAGCAATTGCCCATTGAAATCCTGAATATATGTCTATGGTGTGGTGTACATATTTTAATTTTCCAAATTTTGCAAAATTAAACACATCCCCAAATTTCATTTCTTTGAGTATCCTTTGGGTTACTTCCTTTAGGTAGAAGAATTTGGTTATACAAGGAACAAGTAGGACATTTTCTTATAATTTCTGGCTTGTTGCCAAGTGATAGAGAAATCTTTTTTCAAACCCTTATTACTGGCATGGTAATTTTTTATGAAATTCTGAGACTTCTAGCACATTTTCTAACAATTGTTGATTGATTTCATTATTACCATGTGCTAGAGAGCCTGGTAGACCCATATGGGATTTAATCTGTGTTTTATATATAAAGGATGATTTCTATTTCGGATTATTTCTTATAACTGAATAAATAACAAGCTCAATTTTGTATCATCAGGAATAAGTTCAGCAGTTTCAATATGTCAGACAACGCTTTCTGCATATTGAGAGTTTCTGGTAAATCCAATAATACCACGAGAATAGCATATAATTCTGACTTTGAACAGAATCACAAGGTATTTGAGCCACTTTATTCAAATTTCCTGATTTATAACTTGCCTTTCCTTATTTTTTTTGCATCAGTATACAATGTAGGAGCTCCAGAAATTAGTGTTCCCTGTACAATGTAATGAAGGATCTAGTTAGTTCTCTTTATAAATTGAATTCTCTTGCTTTTGGGATATTTATTGTTAAAATCTCCCAAAAAATTACTGCAGGCTCTTTGCCAATGTTCATTTTCTGCCTGTAAAGAAGCAATTTTATCTTCAGTAAAAGGTACTACCATTTCAGCTGGGTCTATTCTTGCTATTGATAAAGTCTCAGTTTTCCTTTTAGAATCAACTCAGAAACCTTTTCTACATAGGTTTTTAATCTTTTATTCTGTGTGGTAAAAACATCTATTCTAAGATATTATCTTCTCTTTGCATTAAAATTCTGGTAGGGAAATGTGTAGAAGGTAAAATAACCAGAATGCAATCACACTCTGGATCCAAAGGACCCACATGTACATCCTGTAATTTCTTTTCTACATTTATTTCTAATCTTTAGACTTAATTCTCTCTGGGAATTTGATAATGGTAAGTATGCTCTGTGTTGAATGGATTTTGTTATTGAAGTATCTTGTTTTTCTTTTTGGTTTTCCCAGACAGTTCTGGTTGTCTAGAACTTGCTCTATAGACCAGGCAGGAACTCAGAGAGATCCATCTGTCTCTGTCTCCTAAGTGCTGGGATAAAGTATCGTAATGAGGCCAAGTGGCCTCATTCCAAATAATGATGATAATAATAATAATAATAATAATAATAATAATAATAATAATTCCAAGATGAGCTTGAACAATGGTGCTGAATACAACTGTCATTGAAAATGACTAAGGGGCTAAATATTCTTTAATTAATGTACTACTTAAAAAGTTATAAGTTTCTTTCTTATGTCTATTCCTAGTGGCTTTTCTCCCCTGCAGGGTTTGATATTGGGAGTCTGGGTTGGTTTTGAGGATAGTTAAGAACCAAGACATTCTGGAAATATCTAGTCTTCCTATTTGTGCGCCTCTGAAAAATAGGAGTCCATAAAGATTCCACTTTGACTGCTTTTACACATACTAAGTATGGTCCTTTTGAGGACATCTTTTAATAATTTGGTGGATGTTGTTGTTTGGTCTGTACTGGGAACTGAACTCCCAGCCTCTTGCCTACTAATCATACACTCTGCTCTTTAGCTACACTCCCGCACACTATGTTTTACCTCACTCTGCCTCTTTGTACATGTGAATCGTGTTACAGTGATGCATCCACTGTCAAGTATTATTATTTTATATATTTGAGGGTTCATGCCTTGCAGTATAAACTTGATATTTTGGGGATTTTAGGTTTTATCAGACAGTTTCTGTGAGAAGATCTGGGGATATTAAAAAAATGATACCACTTCCAACTTTATATAATTTATTTTGCTTTCTTTCTTTTTAGGTGCTAGATGTAAGAAAACTACAAAAACTCTAGATTTGGTGTCCCAGGTTTCAGCACCAAAATGTTATTAAATTGATGGCTGAAACTGCAAGGAGACAGTTCAGCCCCAGAGGGCAAGGTATCCCGGACACCTCGAGCTACTCAGAACAAGAGCTCTGTTCCAGACACCTGGAGCTGTTTAGCACAGCTCTGATGGCTGGGACTGCAAAGAAACAGCCCAACCTTGGAAAGGAAATTTTTCTGACTTCTCGGGAGAGTCAGGCCTGGAACTGCTTCAGCAAGGAAGGGTAGCCTGACTCTTTGGGAAAGTCAGGATATACCTGGTGTGATGGGGAATGGTCTCCCCACAAGACACAGCAATCCTGCTCCTCTCCTGGAGAGCCACAATCTCTGGCTCAGCGTTACCAGCTCTCTCTTGCTCAGTCCACTATGGGACATCCCAGCAAGGTTCTTCTGTTCAGCTCCCCCTTGCTCAGTCCACTATGGGACGTCCCAGCAAGATTCTTCTGTGCACCAGTGAATGAAGGTCTTCACCCAAAACTCTTTTCAGAAAGAGGTTTATTTGGGAAGGAGGAGTCCAAGAGAGTAGCTGCCTTTACCAGGGTGGAGAGAACAGAGGGTAGTTTATATAGGATGTCTAGGGGGCAGAGTCAACTGTGATTGGTTAGTTTATTTTCTGCCCAGGGATTGGCCAGTTTTGTGGGCAAAGGGCAGAGATGGCCCTGATTTCAGGGCCAAACTGTGTTTCTTTCACTGTCCTTTCTTGGCTTTTTGACACTACCTCTAAGGCCAGGGCACATGTCTTTCACTGACTCTGATTCTAGGGGCCAAAAGTGTTATTTTGGTACTAGTTTCAGAGTCAGGGCATATTTCCTGGATTCTGGGTTTGGGGATAAAGTGTTCACTTCTCTGGCTCAGGTCCCAAACACAGGCTGTGTTTCTTTCCCTGGTCCTAGACCCTAGGGCCAGGATTCTGCTGTCCTGCTCTGTGATTGGTTGGTTTCACAAGTCAGTTGGACAGGGGCACAGATGACTCTGATCTGAGCTAAACTGTGTTTCTCTTACTGGCCTTATCTGAGCCATCCTTCCCTAATTCTGGGCTCCAGGGTCAGGGTGGGTTTCTTTAGCCAGCCCCTTTTCCCTACACTAGAGGTTGAAGCCATAGCTAGGGGTATACTAAGAATGTGTAAGCATACCTACCCTGTTGGTTTTTGAGACAGTCTCATATAGGCCAAGATATCCTCATACTTTTTGTAGCTGAAGATACTGCTAAACTTCTAATTCTCCTGCCTTCACCTCTCAAGTGCTGTGGTTACAAGCTGCCAGGCCCAGTTTTATGCATGGTGGGATTGAACTCAGAGCTTTATATATGTTAAGCAAGCACTCTACCAGTGAGCTTTTTTTTGTCTTTTTCTTGATCCTTTTATGCAGCTTAGATAATTAACCCCTCCAAATCCCTTTTCACATTTCTATTACACTTCTACAATCCTCCCCTTGATTAAACACAGGCACAGACTGGTTCTTGCTAGTTGTCAAGGTTAGTTTCTATTGCTGTGATGAAACACAATGACCAAGACAACTTGGGAAGGAAAGGGTTTATTTTATCTTACACTTACAGGTGATAACTCATCACTGAGGGAAGTCAAGTAAGAACTCATGCAGGGCAGGAACCTGGAGTCAAAAGGTGATGCAGAGACCACAGAGGGGCGCTGCTTATTGCCTTGCTCCTCATGGCTTGCTCAGCCTGCTTTGTTATAGAGTCCAAGACCACCAGCCCAGGGATGAAACCACCCACATTGGGCTAGGCCCTCCCCCACTGATCACTAACTAAGAAAATGCTTTAGAGCTAAAGGTCTTATGGAGGCATTTTCTTAATGGAGGTTCTCTCCTCTCAAATGACTTTAGTTTGTGTCAAGTTGACATAAAACTATCTAGCATATACTATACTATACTATACTATACTATACTATACTATACTGTACTATACTAGTGAAGCATGAACAGAACTCACACATGTCACTCCAGAGTAGTGGGGTCTATCTGTACCACTTTCTAGTCTCTCTTGTCCCCTTCAGTCATAGAAACAGATGGAAATAGCCCAATGATGAACAATGCTGGGAACAGGGAGTCTCAGTGTAGAGAATAGCTGCACAATGGGGTATGCATTTTGAGAGGTCCTCCTGTTTAGGCCTCTAGAATTTTGGTATTGCAGGCAAGAGCCACCATGCCTAACACTGTGTTCATCTTCCTCTAAACAAGATGACAGTATAACTGGGAAAGCATTTGTTTACATCAAAACTTCAGTAACAGATGGAAGCTAGAGAGATGGCTCAGCAGTTAGCAGTAATACCTGCTCTTCTAAAGAACCTAGGTTCAATTCAAGTTCCCAAATGGCAGCTTGTAACCTTCTCTAACTCCATTTCTAGAGGACCTGATACCCACTTCTGGACTTCTCAGGCAAAACACCTATATACCTAATTTAAAAATGAATTAACTTAAAAATAAATAAATTAGTAATAAAAGGAGGAAAAATATGGGGCTGGAGAGATGGCTCAGTATTTATGAGTACTTGCTTCTCTTGTGAAGGACCTAGGTATAGTTCTTAGTACTTACACAATGGCTCACACATGCCTTAAAAGTCCAGCTCCAGAAGATCCAATGCTTTCTAACCCCCCTTTAACACCAGGTATGCACATGGTGCACATATAGACATGGAGACAAACACTCACACACATAAGATTAAAATAATTGAATCCTTTTTTAAAGATGAAAAAGGAAGAATATGAACAAATGGGAGAAATACTGAACTATTTCTTTAAGAGGTTTGGATATTTTTTTTTGTAGAAGAAATAATATAAACTAGGTCTTGAGAGATGGGCTGAGTTTTGATAGAAAGATCAAAGAAAGAATGTGTATCAAGTGTATAGGTTGCTTTGCAAACAATAATAAATTTATAAATATAAATTGTGTATACCCTCTGGTACAGATACCTATGTTAAACTGTTCTATTCTCAAAATACGACTAATCTGCCTCAAAGTAGGCTAGACTTAGGGCAAGGTCACTGGTGCCACCCGAGCAGGCCATTACCTTGTCAGAAAGAGTTAATTAGGTTAAGCCTTACTTTGTCTTAGGTGTTATGGCACTATTACAAAATAATTCCACACTTTAATAAGCAGATCCAGACCATCTGGATTCTGATCTCTCATAACCCACAATGACTTACTCAGATAATCAGTCTCCAAAAGAAAAAAACCCACACAGGTGTGTAAGATCTAAATAACCAAGGCACTGTAACACTGAGACACTGTCTGACTGTCCATATAGAAGAATCCTGCCTAAGTTTCAATAACATTACCCCAAAGTTGATTCAGAGTCTTTGCACACACCACTCTCTGGCATTTGGAGATTTTCTATTTGTGTGAACTCATCTATGGTTACCATTCATTTTTATATTTAATTTGGCCACTCCTATTAAAAGGCAGCTCAGGATCTCCTAGGAAGATCCTTTAGAAATAAAATTTTAACTCTAAAGTATTAGACACCACAGGAGCAAAAGTAAGTAATTATAGACATCTAAGAGTTTTTTAGGGCTGGAGAGATGGCTCAGAGGTTAAGAGTCCTGACTGCTCTTCCAGAGGTCATGAGTTCAATTCCCAGCAACCACATGGTGGCTCATAACCATCTGTAATGACATCTGGTGCCCTCTTCTGGCCTGCAGTCATACATGCTGTATACATAATAAATAAATATTTTTTTAAAAAAAGAGTTTTTTAAAGAAAGACATGCAGGCACTTTCAAGATGAAAACAGTAGAATGAGGAGTTCAAGTTCAGCCTCTAGTACATTCTGAGTTCAAAGCAATCTGGGTAACATGTGAGACCCTTTCTCAAAAAACACAAAATAAAAACCTATTCAGTTGGGCAGCTGCAGGTATACCTCTAATCCCATAATTGGGGAGGCAGAGGAAGGCAAATCTCTGTGAGTTTGAGGCCAGCCTGGTCTACAGAGCAAGTTCCATGACAGCCAGGGCAGTTACACAGAGAAACCCTGCCTTGGAAAAAAAAAAACAATAAATAAATAAATAAAAACCTATTTAATATTTAAATTCAAAAGCACTTTTTAATACTGAAGCTCTTTGTAGTTTCTTTTCTTTTTTTTTTTTTTTGATAAGCTATGAGTAACATGATAACTTCCCTCAACATCAAATATAGTAAAGAGATGTATTATTTTTCTAATGGTAGAATTAACAATAGAATAAGTGGGGAGATAACTAATATACAAAGAGGAGGTACACTTTTTCCACCTATGCAGTTCATTTATCTATAAATAAATAAGCTTTGCTCATAGGTAAAGGATAGGATTGTCTACACAAATACTTTGAATATCCAAAAAGACTCTTAAAATCACATCTGATGCTTTTAATGCTACTGTTTACAATCTGTTTCTTTGTTTCAATCAGAATCTCTATTGAAAATTACATACTTATGTTGAGGGATATTTGATCACACTGTGTGAAAATGTGTTACTATTTTATTCTGATTGGTCTAATAAAGAGCTGAATGGCCAATAGATAGGCAGGAAGAGGACAGGCAGGATTTCCAGACAGTGAGAGAAACTCAGGGGATGAATCTAGGTACAGGGATTTTACCAGGGAGACATGGAGAGAGGCATAAAGAGGAGAATTAAAGAACCATGTAGCAGAACATAGATTAATAGAAACAGGTTAATTTAAGTTACAAGAGTTAGTTGAGACCAAGCCAAATCTAAGGCCAAGCTCTTATAATTAATAATAACTCTCTGTGTCATTGAGGGCTGGCAGTCTAAAAAAAAAGTCCAACAAGAAAGTCTAGCTACAGACTTACGAGAAGGAAATATAACAAACCCCCAATTTTCCAGAGTGAATTATATATTCATTAACTCAATCTATTGTCTTCTGACTGCCAAGTTTGAGATCATCAAGTAAATGACACAGTATTTGTCTCCAACAATTCACTTCTAGGAATGTAGAGATAGCTCAGCAATTGAGAGAACTTGCTCTTACAGAGGTCTTAAGTTCAGTCGCAGCACCCATACAAGGAGACTCACAACTTCCTGGAATTTCTATTCCAGAAGATCAGATGCCTTCCTCTGGCCTCCTTGAGCTCTGCATTCATATCCACACACATGCATACAGACACAGACACAGACAGACAGACAGACAGACAGACAGACACACACACAACACACACACACACACACAATACATAATTAAAAATAAATCTTTAAAAGAATATATATTTTGTGTGTATATCTGTGAATACCTGTGGGAGCCCATTCTCGGGTTCCTCGTGGCTTTACCCAGCAGGTCCAAATAGAGGATGATCAGGACCACGGGCCTGAGAGCAGGTGTCTGAGATGGTCTGCACTTGGCTGTGCTGGGGGAGGAGGTCTTTTGCTCCACCCCTTGGCATCTCTATAAAAACCCTGGGCCAGAGACAGTCGGGGCCCATTGGAATAGGTTCCAGGCCCTCTCGAGGCTATCCTTTATTTTCTATCTGTTTATCTCTGCAAGATTCTCCTCTATAAATCCTTCTATCTAATATTTCCTGCTGATTGCACTCAAGAAAACTCTGGGGAACTGTGGGGGTGGTAGGTAAACGCCCCACAAATACCTTCATATATTTAAGTGTGCTATATGCAGGCCTGGTACCCTGAAGGAAAAAGGAGTCAGATCTCCCTAAAGTTGGAGTCACAGGCAGTTGTGAGCTACTTGAATTGCATGTTAGAAACTGAACATAGACCCTCTTACTGGCTGAGCCATCTCTCCAGCACTCCCTGGAGATTAACATTTTTATGGGCACTCTCAGCTCTATGCTCTGCCTCCTGAGAGCTGGGATTAAAGGTGTGCACCACTATGCCCACTCTTGCCAGACTATTATTTTATTTACTTATTTAGTTTTCTGAAATAGGATTTCTTTTTGTAGACATTGCTGTCCTGGAACTATCTACATATACTAACTGGGCTAGCCATAAACTCACAGAGATCCCACTGCTTCTGCCATGCCTGGCCAAATGATTATCTCACCATGGAGTTTCTTTTTTGTTGTTGTTGTTGTCCCTGTTCCTGTAACCATTTCAATATGAACACAGAACCTTGTTGTTTTCCTTGATTTCTATTAACAAAAACCCTCATGTACGTGCTTGGTGACTATGAATAAAATGTGAATATATTTGTATGCTAGAAGTCCAAGTACCTTAAAGTTTAGCATACAATATTTCTTTTGTGTGTGTGTGTGTGTGTGTGTGTGTGTGTGTGTGTGTACCTGCATGAGTTTAAGTATACTACATATGTACAGGTGTCCTCAGAGGATATAAGAAGTAATCAGATTCCTTGGAATTGAAGTTACAGGTGGTTTTGAGAAGCCTGATATGGGTGCTGAGAATTGAACTTAGGTCTTTGCAAGAGCATTAATCATGGAGCCATATCTCCAGCCCTTTTAAAACATACTATATATCATCCATTTCTGTATGGTTGTTGATTTATGGAGTTCATTGACTGGTGGGACAGGCAGAAATCAAACACTCATCCTGTTGCTATTATTATAATTTGCTAAATATTCTAAAATATAATAATGGATGCTTTAGTTAAGCAGAACAGGGGAAGTGGCCTAGACTGGTTTTATGAATGATGACTTCAGAAGAAGGATGACTAGAAATGATCCAGCTAGAAAACTACCATATGGCCCATTTACATCACTTCTGGGCATATACTAAAGTACCTACTACAAAGATATTTACACACTCATGTTTATTGCCGATACATTCACATTAGCAAGTGTACCAGGCTTTTTCTTTTGGGCCATCAATCAGTTCCCAAATCATGACACAAAGACTTATTAGTTTTGAATGCATGAAATTAGCCACATTTCTGGCTAGCTCTTTTAAATTAACCTGTTTCTCTTTATCTACCTTTTGTCTCAGGGTTTATTACCTTTCTTACTTCTGTAAGTCTTATTTTACTGCTTCTCTATGTCTGGCTATCTGGAGTCTGCCTGGTTTCTTGCCCCAGCATGTTCCTCATTCTCTCATCCTTCTCTAGTTCTTCTCCTTCTCCTTCTCCTTCTCCTTCTCCTTCTCCTTCTCCTTCTCCTCCTCCTTCTCCTCCTCCTTCTCCTTCTCCTTCTCCTCCTCCTTCTCCTCCTCCTCCTCCTTCTCCTTCTCCTTCTTCTTCTTTTTAAATATGGAATGCTTCATGAATTTGCATGTCATCCTTGCACAGGGGCCATGCTAATCTTCTCTGTATTATTCCAATTTTAGTATATGTGCTGCCAAAGCAAGCACTCTTCCCCTTCTTTTTGAGTGTAGATTTCTCTTCCTAGTTATTCTGTCTACCTGCTAGCTCCACCTATCCTTTCTCCTGCCTAGCTATTGGCCATTCAGCTCTTTATTGGATCAATCAGGTGCCTTAGGCAAGCAAGAAATGCAACACATCTTTATATAATTAAATGCAGCATAAACAAAAGTAACACATCTTTACATAGTTAAAATCTGGTAAGTAAACCAAGTTTGATCCCTGGAACCCATGTAAAGGTAAAAGGAGAACTAATTCCACAAATGCTGTTTTGTGATCTCTACATGAACACCATGACACACACCAAGACTTATACACAAAAAAAGAAAAGAAGGAAGGAAGGAAGGAAGGAAGGAAGGAAGGAAGGAAAGGAAGAAGGAAGAAAGGAAGAAGGAAGAAAGGAAGGAAGAAAGAAAAAGAAAAAGAAAGAAAGAAAAAGAGAGAAAGAAAAAAAGAAAAAGAAAGAAAGAAAAGGAAAGAAAGAAAGAAAAAGAAAAGAAAGAGAAAGAAAGAAAGAAAGAAAGAAAGAAAGAAAGAAAGAAAGAAAGAAAGGAAGGAAGGAAGGAAGGAAGGAAGGAAGGAAGAAAGAAAGAAAGAAAGAAAGAAAGAAAGAAAGAAAGAAAGAAAGAAAGAAAGAAAGAAAGAAAGAAAAAGTTCTACCTGGGTTGCAGAGTGAGTTCAAAGTCTAGCCTGGGAAACTTAGTGAGGCTGTTGTATAGAAATTAAAAAGGTCTGGAGATCGAGTTCATTGGTAGAGCACTTTGCCTAGCATGATGAGGCTCTTTGCTCAATCCTTAGTATTACCAAAAAAGAAAGCACAAAATACCCAGCTGTTGGAAAACAATCCAAGAATGGAGTCATGTGAGCATACTGAATGCTTATGAGAAAACTCCTAGAAATAGGAGTCTTGTATCCTTATTTTCTTAAAACCACAGAATTGGCCAGGTGTGGTAGTATACACTTTTAGTCCCAGCACTCAGGAAGCAGAGGCAGGTGCATCTCTGTGAATTTGCCAGCCTGGTCTACAAAGTGTGTTCCAGGACAGCTAGGGCTGTCACACAGAGAAACCCTGTCTTGAAAAACTGAAACAAACAAACACAGAATTGTTTTTGGAATGCATTTTCATGCTCCTCCCATGTGTAATGGATAGGAATGAATTTACTTCCGTTGTTGTTCAGATCCCTCTATGGAAAAACATTTTCCCATACGTGGCTTGTTCTTGAGATTGTATTCTGTACCCAGATGACTCTTCTTAACCCTTGGGGTATAAATTATCTTATGTTCAGAATAAACTTGGCAAGTGCATGAGACTTTAGTCTGCCTCATTTTTAAGGCCAATCTTCTTTTATTATTGCTGCTTCTGTTTTTTTTTTTTTTTTTTTTTTTTTTTTTTTTTTTTTTTTTTTTTTTTTTGAAACAGGGTCTCACTCTGTAAGCCCTGCTGGCCCAAAACTATATAGACTAGATCAGCCTCAAACTCACAGAGATCTTCCTGCCTCTGGAGTACTAGGATTAAACGTGTGGGTCACTATGCCCCCAAATACCCTACCCTCTTGACTAATATAGAATGATAGTAGGAGTGTAGAAGAAGCATGAAGTCACTTATGCTAAAAAAAAAAAAAAAAAAAAAAAAAAAAAAAAAAAAAAAAAAAAAAAAAATCTTATCAAATCAGAAACCAAAAGGGAACTTCTTTGAACCTTATTAAATTTTTGTCAATAGTTAGCAGAGCCAACCCATTAAAGTCAAGAATAGGATGAGGGCCCTTTGTGGTAGCACATGTCTGAAATCCCAGCACTTTTGGGCAAGTAGAGGCAAGAGAATCAGGAATTTAAGGCTAGCCTATGGCCATCCTGAAGTAAAAGAGATACTTATTTGGGGGTTTCTATTGCTGTGAAGTGAGACCATTGCCATAGCAACTCTTATAAAGGAAAACATTTTATTGAAGTGGCAGTTTACAGTTTCAGAGGTTCAGTCCATTATCATCATGGTGGGGAGCATGGTGGCTGGGAGTATGGCAGTGTGTAGGCAGACATGGTGCTGGAGAAGTAGCCAAGTCCTATATTTTACAGGCAACAGGAAGTAGTCTCTGGTTCACACTGAATTCACAAAAGAGACCTCAAAGCCTACCCCCATAGTGACATACTTCCTTCAAGACCACACCTACTCCCCAAGCCACACCACCTTCTAACAGTGCCACTCAGATACTGTCTTTTAAAAAGGAGTGGGAGAATGACAAAAACAAGACACTAATAAGTTGAGTCAGGTTATACTGCATTAGTAACACAGTGGTTCAATATTTTTCTTTTAAAAAGATTTATTTATTATGGCTTAGTGGGTAAAGGCACCTGAGAGGACAGACTTCCACAAGTGTCCTCTGACCTCCACATGGAGTGCACATGCATATGCATACATAAATTAATGTAAAAAAAATTATGTGTCTAAGTGAATGCCCACATATATGTGTAGGCGTGGACAGCTGTGCATGCATGTGGAGGCCAGAAGAGAACACTGAGAGTTCTCCTGTATCATTGTCTCCCAATTCCCTGAGATAAGGTCTCTCACTGAACCTGGGGCTCACTGGAAGCTGGCAAACCCTGACAACTCCTTGAAACTGGGATTACAGGTGTGCACATACAGGATGCCCAGCTTGTTATATGGGTGCTCAGATCCAAACTCTGGTCATCATAATTGTGAAACAAGCACTCTAATTGCCAAGTTATGTCTCCATGCCCAATATTTTACTACTTTTTTGTACTTTATCCCCTCTCAAATTGAAAACCTGTAACTCCTTATCTTTATTCCCAATGTAGCCACAGGGAATATATTTCCTTTTTTCTGTATTTCACTATTATTTTGGCTTCTTTAATTCATTTATTGGGGGTACCTGAATCTGGCTTTCTAAGGTACAGGCTGTGATCCCAAAGCCTGTAACTAGTACAACTTTGAGGTTCTGATATGGCGGTAGGTTTAAATATGAAATGTGATAAATATAACTAACCAGTTTGGCCAAAGTATGGTCATGCCCATCACCACCTCAGCCTGAGCTTCCTGCCAGCCTTTTGACAAGTTGTAAGTATCCAGGAGACAAGTTCCTCCTCTGGCAGCTCCCAGGGCTCCTCCTAACAAGGGATTCCTGGTTAATTTTAATTTCTTGGGGCCCAATGCTTCTATAGTTTGATAGTCAAAAGAGGAGCACCAATGTGTATTTAGTCCTTCTAGGCAGGCCAATTACATACCTGTACATGCCTATGATCCTCCACCCCTTGCACTAGAGAAGTGAGGTAGGAGGATTGTCATGAGTTTAAGACTATGTCCTGGAAGGGGTGGAAAAAGAAAAAAAAAGATACAAGCTGCATCTGTTAAAGATTCTACAAGATCAAATAAATGACTGGACTTCAAGACTGAGGAGAGTTAAAATGCTGTAAACTAGAGCCAAATTACCTTGTGTTATTATTAGTCCATTGCCCACAATGTGTCTGACTTATGAGTCAATTAAAATACTTGTATTTTAACCTTAGATTTACCATTAGTAAACCATAGCTTTCACCAATTCAAGCCTAATGATGTTTTCGGGTAGCATCTGAAACCTATAGTAGCTTTCCCTGCTTTACCATAACACAATACAGATGCCCCACCAATGTGTTTGGTAACAATCTGACTTATAATTTTCTTTATTCTATAACTTATAAAAATCTCATGTAGCAAATTAACTCAGAAGTTGGGGAAACCTGAATCTGTGATCCCAGGCCAGAGTCATGCATAGTTGGCTCCAGAATATCACTCAATTCCCTTGAGGTGAGAACAAGTTTTGCGCTGACATATATACATATATATTTGTGTACACACACACACACACACACACACACACACACACACACACACACATATATATATATATATATATATATATATATATATATCAGGGAAATACATGTAACCTCCTGATTTTGTGCCTTGACTGGGAGCCAGGTGAGTTGATTTTGCTACCAGACCATATTGTTTCTACAGGTGATCAGAAAAGTCAGGCTGAGGCTTAGCAATTATCTGTGGCTTGAGGCTATCGTCCAATACAGTCTGGCTCAATTCCTCATGACCTGAGGCTATTATTCAACAAACAGCACACACACACACACACACACACACACACAGAGAGAGAGAGAGAGAGAGAGAGAGAGAGAGAGAGAGAGAGAGAGAGAGAGAGAGAGAGAGAGAGAGAGAGAGAGAGAGAGAGAGAGATTTGAAGAGCCAGTGCATCTTCTCTTATGGGTAATTTTAGCTCTGCTGCCTTGAGGACTTGTGATAAGAAGTCAGAATCTTCTTTAGGGTCTGATTAAAAGGATAAAGGATTATCTTTTGCAAGAGATAAAAACGGTTGGAAAAAACTCATTCCAGACTTTTGGTTTCTGTCTCCAATGATAAGTAGATCATATCATCCTTGGAAACTCTGGCCTTCGCATTTTCTTGCCTGTAGACATTTAAAAAAAAAAATAAAATGGTTTAAAAAATTTATTAAGAGATTTTCTATTCATTTTATATACCCTCTCAACTACTACCAGTAGTTTATGGTGGAGTCATCCTTGTGGATTCCTAGGAACCTCCCTAGCACTCCAATTCTCCCTATTCCCATGGTGTCTTCATTTATCATGGTATCTCTTTCCTTGCTCTCCCACTCTGTTCCCGTTCCAGCTCAAACCTCCCACTCCTCTAAGCTCTCATACTCTGTCCCTTGACCTCCATTACCTCCCCCTCTCACCCCCAGTTTGCTCATGTAAATTTCATCCATTTCTCCATCATTAGGCAATCCATGTGTCCTTCCTAGGATCCTCCTTACTAGCTAGCCTCCCTAGAGCTGTGGGTTGCAGTCTCATTATCCTTTGCTTTATATCTAGTGTCCACTTATGAGTGAGTACATTCCATGTTTGTCCTGAGTATGGGTTACCTCACTCAGAATGATATTTTCTAGTTCCATCCATTTATGTGCAAACCTCATGATGTCTTTGTTTTTCTATGCTGGGTAGTACTCCACTGTGTATATGTACCACATTTTATTTATCCATTCTTCAGTTGTGGGGCATCTAGGTTTTTCCAGGTTCTGGCTATTACAAATAATGCTGCTATGAACATAACTGAGCATGTGTCCTTGTGGTATAATTGAGTATTCCTTGGGTATATGTCCAAGAGTGGTACAGCTGGGTCTTGAAGAAGATTGATTCTCAATTTTCTGAGAAACTGCCATACTGCTTTCCAAAGTGGCTGTACAAGTTTGCATTCCCACCAACAGTGGAGGAGTGTCCCCCTTGCTCCACATCCTCTCCAACATAAGCTGTCATCAGTGTTTTTGATCTTAGCCATTCTGACAGGTGTAATATGGTATTTCAGCGTCGCTTTGATTTGCATTTCCCTGATGACTAAGGATGTTGAGCAGTTCCTTAAATGTCTTTTGGCCATTTGAGATTCTTCTGTTGAGAATTCTCTGTTTAGCTCTATAGCCCATTTTTCAATTGGATTGTTAGGTATTTTGATGTCTAGTTTCTTGAGTTCTTTATATATTCTGGAGATCAGCCCTCTATCATATGTGGGGTTGGTGAAGATCTTTTCCCATCCTCTAGGCTGTCATTTTGTCTTGTTGACTGTGGCCTTTGCCCTACAAAAGCTTCTCAGTTTCAAGAGGTCCCATTTACTAATTGTTGTGCTCCATGTCTGTGCTGCTGGTGTTATGTTTAGGAAGTGATCTCTGGTGCCAATGCATTCAAGCCTACTTCCTACTTTCTCTTCTATCAGGTTCAGGGTAACTGGATTTATGTTGAGGTCTTAAGTTTTGTACATAGCGACAGTTATGGATCTATTTTCATTCTACATGTTGACATCCAGTTATGCCAGCACCATTTGTTGAAGATGCTTCCTTTTTTCCATTGTACAGTTTTGACTTCTTTGTCAAAAAATTAGGTGTTCATACCTGTGCAGATTAATGTCAGGTTCTTCAATTCGATTCCACTGGTCCACATGTCAGTTTTTATGCCAGTACCAAGCTGTTTTTATTACTGTAGCTCTATAGTGGAGCTTGAAGCCAGGGATCGTGATGCCTCCAGAGGTTGTTTTGTTGTACAGGATTCTTTTGGCTATCCTGGGTTTTTTGTTTTTCCATATGAAGTTGAGTATTATTCTTTCCAGGTCTGTGAAGCATTGTGTTGGGATTTTGATGGGGATTGCATTGAATCTGTAGATTGCTTTTGGTAAGATTGCCATTTTTACTATGTTAATCCTACCTATCCATGAGCATGGGAGAGCTTTCCATTTTCTGATATCTCCTTCAGTTCTTTCTTCAGAGACATAAATGTCATACAGGTCCTTCACTTGTTTAGACAGAGTTACCCCAAGGTATTTTATATTATTTGTGGCTATTGTAAAGGGTGATGTTTCTCTGATTTCTTTCTCAGTCCTTTTATTATTTGTATATAGGAGGCCTATTGATTTTTTTGAGTTAATCTTCCATGCTGCCACATTACTGAAGGAGTTTATCAGCTGTTGGAGTTCCCTGGTAGAATTTTTGGGGTCACTTATGTACACTATCATATTGTCTGCAAATAGTGAAAGTTTGGCTTCTTCCTTTCCAATTTCTATCTCTTTGATCTCCTTTTGTTGTCTTATTGCTCTAACTAGAACTACAAGTATTATATTGAATAAATATGGGGAGAGTGAACAGCCTTGTCTTGTTCTTGATTTTAGTGGAATCGCTTTGAGTTTCTCTCCATTTAATTTGATGTTGGCTGTCAGCTTGCTGTAAATTGCCTTTATTATGTTTAGGTATGTTCCTTGCGTTCCTGATTTCTCTAGGACCTTTATCTTAAAGGGGTGTTGGATCTTGTCAAAGGCTTTTTCAACATCTAATGAGATGATCATGTGTTTTTTTTTTCAATTTGTTTATATGGTGTATTACATTGTCAAATTTTCATACGTTGAACCATCCTTGCATCCCTGGGATGAAGCCTACTTGATGATGGTGGATAATTTTTTTGATATGTTCTTGGATTTGGTTTGCCAATATTTTATTGATTATTTTTGCATCAATGTTCATGAGGGAGATTGGTCTGTAGTTCTCTTTCTTTGTTGCATCTTTGTGTGGTTTGCATATCAGGGTAACTGTAGCCTCATAAAAAGAGTTTGGTGATGTTCCTTCTGTTTCTATTGTGTGGAACAATTGGAAGAGTATTGGAATTAGCTCTTCTTGGAAAATCTGATAGAATTCTGTGCTGAAGCCATCTGTATCAGGACTTTTTTTGGTTGGGAGACTTTTAATGACTGTTTCTATTTCCTTAGTGGTTATTGGCCTATTTAAATAGTTTATCTGGTCTTGAATAACTTTGGTATGTAGTACCTATCCGGAAAATTGTCCATTTCTTTCAGATTTTCCAATTTTGTGGAGTACGAGTTTTTGAAGTATGACTTGGCAATTCTCCAGATTTCCTCATTGTCTGTTGTTATGTCTCCCTCTTCATTTCTGATTTTGTTGATTTGGATGCGCTCTCTCTGCATTTTGATTAATTTGAATACGGGCTTGTCTATCTTGTTGATTTTCTCAAAGAACAAACTCTTTGTTTTATTAATTTTTTGTATTGTTCTCCTTGTTTCTATTTCATTGATTTCAGCCCTCAATTTGATTATTTCCTCCTGGTGTTGATTCATCCTGGGTGAATTTGCTTCATTTTGTTCTAGAGCTTTCAGGTGTGCTGTTAAGTCACTAGTGTGAGATTTCATTTCCCTTACCAGCCTCTCAGGTGGACCCCAAAGTCTGGGACACCCAGAACCCTTTTAGTGCAAAGAACCATCCCCCTATTATTATCCAGTTGCAGGATCCTACTAGGTACATTACCCAACTTCAGTACCCTCTCTCACTCCAGAGCTTTAGGGGGCTTAAACCTATCATTTCTGATCTTCTCAGAAAAAAGCTGCTCTGCCCAATCTTTTCGCCTTTTAACATCCCCATACTTGCAGTTAAAAAGTCTAATCACAGAGTACTAAACATAATATCATGGCTACCAGCTCAGGATTTTAAATTCCCTGTGGCTCTTCTTAATATGTTTAAGAATTCTTCTGAGCTCCAGAGCCAGCTTGAATCCACCTGGACAGGTCAGATCCACTTCAGATAAATATAATTCAAACTTTCATGGCCCCGGCCCTCCCCCCTCCCCCTGGGACCCCTTAGGCACTCTTCCCAGGTAAAATCTTTTCTAAATTTCCTTTTCTGACTCGCTAGCACCTTGTCAGACCCAAACAGTCAGATCCAAGCAGCAACAGACAATTCCCCAAAGCCCAAAGTATCAGAAGGTGATGGATGATTCCCAAAGCAGCAGAGGAGAATCAACTACCTCAGGATGTCCTGCTACCTCAAAAGTCCCCTTCCCTACCCCCAAAAGTTAACCAATGGTCACCGAGTCAGCTGGAAGCAGTTTTGGGAGACATGGCTCCCCCATTCCTGTTCACCTGCCATTTTTTATAAGAACAATGAGTCTGGCACTTCAGAATTCCTAGCCACTCCCCCAGCTACATGACCACACATGCACTGTTCAGTAGCCAGGCAAGATGCTTAGTCATCTTAGGGCCTTAGGTGCTACGTAATCCATGTGCTTCATGATCACATAATCTTTGCTCATGCACGAGGGGGAAACTATAAAGTGGGTTCCACCTATTTTTCTCTCTTCCTGCACAGTCATTCCATAGGCCTTTGCACATCTTTTCTATTCCCTTCCCTTAATAAACTCTTATAGTGGGTTTTATTATGCCTCATGGCTTCTCTCAAATGGTAAACAGTGCTGCCTAATAAAACAACCTGTCTGAAACTCTAGCTTTTGGAAATTTGATGTTCTTTTCTGGTCTTCTTAGGTATCCACACACAGACCCATAAATAATAACTTAAGGAAAAGAGATTTAATCCACATTGCAGAGGAGAATAAATAAATTCAGTGTCAAAAGTCTTTTGGATTATTAGTATAAGGGTTTGTTGTTGTTGTTTCAAGATAGGGTTTCTCTGTATAACACTGGGCTGGGCTTGAACTCACTGAAATCCACCTGCCACTGCCTCCCAAGTTCTGGGATTAAAGGTGTGCATCACCACTGCCCGGCCTAGCATAAGAGTTTTATTTTATTTTATTTTATTTTATTTTATTTTATTTTATTTTGAGGGGTGTTTTGTGTGAGAGTTATAAATAAGGTAAGTATATGGGAGAGCAGGGGCCAAGAAGTATGTATAATTAAACAGTCCTGGTCCAGGCTTAGTCTGCTTATCTCCCCTAGTTCCAGGTAATGCTAATTGCTATCATTCCTGGGGGACTAATCTAGTTTTTCCTCTATGGTATAGCCAATCCATCCTAAGTAAGTTCTTATCTGTGAGGATTTGCTGATCTAGGAAGCCAAAGTGACTGAGTTTAGGACAGTGGCCTATCTCTGTGCCTAAGCCACAAGGGAATGATATAGGTTGATAGACAGATATTCCTGACTGCCATTGCTCTGCATGGTCAAACAGATGCCAGACCCAAAACTGGAGACAGACACAAAATGAAAGTAGAAGTACCAGGTTTTCATCCTGCCTATGGTCTCAAGAGATGCAAAAGATGCTTCCAAATGCTTGTTATAGACTTAGATCCTGATGAAACAATGTGAGGATTAGCCTGAGCAAGGGATCCAGAAGAATTGAAATGTTTCAATTTCAGGTGTTGAAGGAGTTCCAGATGATGATGTCAAAGTTCACTTAAGATATACATCTTAACCGAAAAATAAAAGAGAAAAAAAATTGGAGCTAAAGATACAAAGTTCTAACCAGGCAGTGGTGGCACATGCCATTAATCCCAGCACTCGGGAGGCAGAGGCAGGTGGATCTCTGTAAGAGGCCAGCCTGGTCTACAGAGCAAGATCCTGAGCCCCACGTTGGGTGCCAGGTCTTGTATAATATTGGAGGAACCAGCCTCAATATTATACATCCCAGGGGCTCAGGAGAGAGAACTACTGACGGCGAGGACTATTTTCTGTAAATTGAATCTCAGCACACCGAGCTCTTAGTCCATTCACTTTTTCTTTTATTCCTCCCCTTTTCCTCGCTTTACAGTTATATATCCCCCAGAAATCACAATCCTCCCCTCCACCCAGGAAACCCAGCCTGAACTTCCTCAGGCAGTGATTGTCCATTATCAGGATCAAATGGAGGGTTGATAAGAATTACAAAGAGGGGCTCTAGTAATTACCCTTTGTGACCCAAAGGGGAAGTGACTAATGAACTAACTAAAGGCTAAATATGGGTAATGTCTAAGAAGAGGGATCTTACGTGCACAACTATAATCTTAAATGTGTTTGGTAAAAGATGTTAAAAATCTATGAGTTGCTAGGTCAATGGGAGAAAATAAAACTGTCTTCTTTTTTCCTGTGGCTCCTATCTGTTCAGGCTGTCTGCCGTTTTTTCTGCAGGGTGGGGAAAAGGGTGCTCAGTCTCTAGGCAACCTGTGTACAGCTAGATGCCTCTGGTGATAGCTAAAGGGAGATCTGGAACTGGAGGTAAGGTTTGGGAAAGGAGGAAGTTAAGCTTAATTAGCACATCCACCAGGCCTTTTCAAACAGGTGGCCTGGATGCTTAAGTCTGTTCTTAGAGAGTACAGAGGTATCTCTGATAAGGTACTTTCCTCCATCCGGTGATGGACCTGGCCAGATGCTACCAATAATGATAATTACAGGGAGGCTTGAACTGGGAGTTCTGGCTGAGCATAGCTGTTAGCACAGAAGGTTATCTAAATATTCCTAGAAGTGGTTAGGTAAGTAGTTAGAGGTCTATAAAGTTAGTAAGGCTGTAAGAGAGGAGGGGTCTGAGCTAAATTGTGTAAAGCTATTACTTAATGTCTACCTGACTTGGGCGGTGTCCCCTTGTGGAATTTACCTTAAGTCAGGAGACTCGCCTGTGGGTTGTTATCACTTTTAATCCTCGGAAATTGGGTGACCACCTGGGTGATGTCTCCTTTAGTCCTTGAAAGTGGCTAGGGGAGATATCTGATTCCAGAGAAAGCCTTTCCTGAGGCTGTTCTCAAAATGCCTGGAATGTGTATGTCCAGAGAGTGATCAGTCCACACTGTTAGCTCTTCTTAGGGAAAAGTCAATTGGGAAAACTATGAAGGCACACATGATTTTCATAACAGAAGACAGCTGATATATAACAAGCCAAGTAACACCAAAAACT
Source organism: Peromyscus leucopus (assembly GCF_004664715.2). Taxonomy (NCBI): domain Eukaryota; kingdom Metazoa; phylum Chordata; class Mammalia; order Rodentia; family Cricetidae; genus Peromyscus; species Peromyscus leucopus. The sequence continues at coordinate 3,999,517 of NC_051071.1, read as the reverse complement.
CCTTGGGATTTGGCTTCCTCTGGAGGAATTCCCTGATCCCTCCAGGTAGTGACTTTGCCATAACCAGCTGAGTTCTTATGATATATTCCTGCGGCCCGCAGCAGTCAGGCTCCAAAACAACACAGAGAAACCCTGTCTGGAAAACAACAATAACAACAAAAAAGATATAAAGTTCTTTTATAATTGTTTTACACCAAAGTCCCATCATGGGCCCAGTGTGATGGTCCATGCATTTTATCCCACAACTTTGGAGGCAGAGGCCAGCCAGGTCTACATGGTAAGATTATTTCAAAAAAAGGGAGACATAAGCCCAACCTGTACCAATTGGGAACAGGTAAGGTTCCATCTCTGGCCTGGGCAGACCAGGTCCCTAGCCCTTAGGCCCTGGGGGCACATCCTGTACCCATCCCCCAACCCATTGGAGCCCCAGGGACTAGCGAGCTGCCCCTTTCCCCGCCCTCTCCCAAGAAACAACCCCTGTGACACCAGTGAAAACCAGAGATATAAGCCCAACCTGCACTGACTGGGAACAGATTGGACCAAGAGCTGGGATTAGACCAAGAGCTCCCATTAGACCAAGAGTATCAACTGTAGATACTCCCTCAGTGGCTCCCTCAGACACAGACAGCACTTGCATGGAGTGAAGGAAGAGATGGGTAGATGCCATTGCAAATATACAGTCAGCAACATAAAGACCAATATGGCACCATCAGAACCTAGTGGTGCCCCATCAGCAAGACCTGAACATCCCAAAGCAGAAGAAATAGAAGAAATAAACCTTAAAAATGACCTTAAGAAGATGATAGAGACTTTTAAAGAGGAAATGAAAACTACCCTTAAAGAATTCAAAGAAAAGACAAACAAAAAATTAGAAGAAATCAATAAATCCCTCAAAGAAAGACAAGAAAAACCAATTAAACAGGTGAATGAAACAGTCCAAGATTTGGAAACTGAAATAGAGGCAATAAAGAAGACAAAAAACTGAGGGAAGGCTGGAAACGGAAAATCTGAGTAAATGAACAGGAACTACAGATGCAAGCATAACCAACATGCAAGAACGCAAGAGATGGAAAAGAGAATCTCTGGCATTGAAGATACAACAGAGGAAATAGATTCATCAGTCAAAGAAAACACTAAAGCCTGGGTGACTAGGAGGATGAGGAGAGGAGCTGCTGATGAGTCTGAGGTAAGGCAAATGGGGGGAGTAAATGAAAAAAAAACTCCTACCTTAGCTAGAAAATCTCTTTCTGTTGGGGCACAGGGCAGTTTGGCACAACCAAAAATGTGTGGGTACGAGGGATATCTCTGCATATACAATTAAGTGGTGGGGTCTGATGAGGTAGTTAAGACTGTCCCCCTACCCCGACAACAGGAAGATGAGAAAGAGAGAAGGGACCCCAAAACTCCCTCAGAATTGAGTAAGTAACTCAATTCTGTGTCCAAAGGTGTCCAAAAGGAAGGATATGGATTGCCCCAATACTGTGATGTCTACCCTAGGTTCCCTGTGAGAGATGACTGTTATCCGGCCAGAAACAGGTCCCTTTCAATCATCCATCACCAAGCCTAGATCAGCTAGAGGGTGATCTTCTTTTGATCCCCCCATGCCATGAGGAGTATACAGGGGCAGTCAACTGACAAATGTCCCACTTGATGGTACTTTGGACAAGGCCCAGATGGTGACCCTCATGGGGCAGGACAGACACAAGCCCAGTGGCATTCTCTACCACATTTAAAACAGGGACCTTGAGGCCTTCAGGTGACTGGTTGAATAGCGTGTGTCAGCATTTGGCAGTTCTGTTTATGGGGTTTCTCATCTTTCCCATGGTACATCTTTTTTTTTTTTTTTTTTTTTTGGTTTTTTCGAGACAGGGTTTCTCTGTGTAGCTTTGCACCTTTCCTGGAGCTCACTTGGTAGCCCAGGCTGGCCTCGAACTCACAGAGATCCACCTGGCTCTGCCTCCCAAGTGCTGGGATTAAAGGCGTGCGCCACCACTGCCCGGCTCCCATGGTACATCTTAAATGCCACTACTAAGACTTCTGCCTGTGAGGTCAGAGGCCCCCTCTCTGGACGCTTAAGTTTATCCTAATGTCAGGGAAGCTCTGTGAGACAAAATGGGTCATAAGGAGCTGTCTACCCTCTGGACTCTCAGGATCCAGACTATTATATTATAAGAGAGCCTTTGTAAGCCATTCTAAAAAATGAGACAGATTTTCTTCCTTATCTTGAATTAAGATTTTTAGCTTTTCATAGTTTACTGGTTTGAGGGCAGCCTTACGAAGACCTGCCAGGAGGCAAGTTGTAAACTGATCCCTAACTAGAGAGCCACCTGGGGTATTGTAATCCCAAAGTGGGTCCTGATCAGGAAAAGCCTTGGCCCCGGGTGGATGGGCAGCCTTAGTTTGTTGAACCTCCTCTGCATGTATTTTAGCCTGTTCCCAAACTCATCTGTGTTCCTTAGGAAGTAGGTTATTAGCAAGTATCACATATATATCATGAAAGGTGAGACTATATGATTAGGTAATATATTGGAATTGTTAAATAAAGGAAGCAGAATTAGAGGTATAAGAACCCAGTTTTTTCTGAGAAAGTTCAGAGAGGGAGAAAAAAACATGAACCTTAACCAGTCCATCCACCCTGGTCACCTCTCGCAAAGGGAGAATGGTTGCCAGGTTGGCATGGCTGGAGATGGGTCCCTTAGCAGCTCGGGAATGAGTGACAGGAGGAGTGAAGGTGGGAGCCAGAGTCAGGTGGTTGGAGCGTCCCGATGTCGGAGAGGGGTAGGGGGTTAGCGGAGCTGTAGGGGCAGATGCCGGAGGAGGAGTGGGCAGTTGTATCGGCAGAGGTTCATAAGCAGGGTCCAGAGCAGCAGTGAGAGATTGCTTAGGTTCAGGTTGCATAGCTAGGAGCATGTGGGTAGGGGAAAAGAAATCAAGAAGGGAGAGTTTAGAGCTGAGATAGAAGAAAGCTTGGATGTAAGTTTGCCCATTCACTTTCTATTTACCCATTCACTGGTAGAAGTGAGATAATTCCCGTAAAAATTGAGGTCATTAGCTGGCCATTTTTTGCTGTTATCTAAAGGATATTTAGGCCATTTTTTAGTGCACAGGCAGACAAGCTTAGAGGTTTTTAAGTAAGGCATTAAGCTGAGAGGCTTAAGAGTTTCTAGAAGACATCCCAGAGGAGAGGTGGGACTAATAGGATTGGAAGCCTTGTTTCCCATGGCTGCGGCAGAGAGAAAAAATAAAAAAATAAATAAAAAAACAAACATGATCCAAAGGCTACAACCTCAGGCGTCCTGAGATCAAGTGAGGATTGGCTATTGGCAGAAGTCATTCAATGCTTCGTCTAGGGAGAGAATGGGGGCCAGGGCATATGTAGCCCAAGGACAACGGTCCAATAGCAGTTCATGCAAGTCATTCAATGCTTCAGTAAGCGAAAGAATGAGAGCCAGGGCATACGTAGCCCAAGGATGAGGGTCTGACAGCGAGAATGATATCTCAGACCACAGTCATGGGTAATGGCTAAAGATTTAAGCCTGTGATGGGGGCCAACTGTAGCAGATGAAGGCCATGGATAGGGGTTCCCCCAGTTCTAAGGATACCAGAGGGATGATAGACAATCAACTGTCATTCACATGGGTCCAGGGAACTGTTTACGCTGTCTGGTAAAGGAAAAACTCACGAATCGAAGCAGCTGGTGTTGCATGAAGTGTTTCAGCGGCCAGGCAAATGGAAAGTGGGCTGTTGCAGGTACAGCAAACCTTGGTACAGGATCCCGGGAGCAGTTCACCGGGAGGGCCTGTTTCATCTTGGCACTAATTTATTATTTATTAAGTGGTGCTGTTTACCATGTGAGAGAAGCCACAAGGCATAAGAAAACCCACTATAAGAGTTAATAAGGAAGGGAATAGAAAAGATGTGCAAAGAATGACTGTGCAGGAAGAGAAAAGAAGTAGCTGGAACCTGCTTTTATAGTTTCCTCCTCGTGCATGAGCAAAGATTATGTGATCATGAAGCACATGGATTACGTAGCACCTAAGGCCCTAAGATGGCTAAGCATCTTGCCTGGCTACTGGACAGCACATGTGTGGTCATGTAGCTGGTAGAGTGGCTAGGAATTCTAACAGTTGTGACCTGGAAACCAACCTCAGGTCCCCAGAAAAAGCAGAATGTGCTGTTAATCCACTGAGCAATTGTGAGGATTAAAGTTATGTTTTAAGTTCAAATTACTGTACTTCTAACCTGTAAATTCCACTTGCCCACTTCCTGCAATGCTGTGGCTGTTCATAAAGGTGAAAGTAGGAAGCTTTGTGGGTTTTGCCTTTATGAGCATTACACTAATGTAATTTGAGACCATTCTTTGGGAATCTCGGGTATGGTCCTGGCCAGTATTTAATTAAGCTTGCTTCAAATCTAGCTCAACAATTGTAGTAGTTGTCTTATTCTAGCCCAGTGGAATTAGCACCATCTCTCAGCTCCTTTTCTTTGTTTTTCACCATTACTAGTGCCTTTTACTGTCACACTGGAGTGGGTGTCAGGCCTAGCTTACTGGGGCTTCCAAGACTGTGGTTTTGCCCTAAAACTCTAGTCATGGCCCATCCATATCTCTATTTTCTCCCTGTCAGTCCATTAATCTCTCTTCACTTAGACTTCAACCGTATTATATTTCAGCCACTTAAATATTCCCAACTCATGGTCTGCAGAGAACTCAAGGAGATAACATAGATAAAGCATTGTAGGGAGGAGAGAAGTGCTCAACACAGTAGCTAACAGCAACACAAATACCGTTTCTTTCTTCCTTGTCAGATGGGAGGGCACTTTCTATTCCAGCCTCTCTCTCTCTGTTGTCTACCACAATAAAAAAAAGTTATCTATATTCATTTTTTCACTTCACATTGCAGTCACATTCCACCTCTACACTCACTGAACTGTTCTTGTCTGCTTTATCAATAAATTCTTTATTCTATCAATCTGTCTCAGGTTTCATTTGGCCTGCCAGATATATAGGATAAAATTGATCATTTCTTCCCCCTGAAATACTGAAGTTTTAGTAATGCCCACCTACTCTTCCTGAATACCTCATATCTCTTTGCTGTGGAATAATCCTTCTGTAAACTGTCTAAATATATGTCGTTATGATTGGTTTAATAAACAAGCTGACTGGCCAATAGCTGAACAGGATAAAGTTAGGTGTGAAAGCCAAACTGCAAATGATGGAATGAGGAAGGGTGGAGTCAAGAGACATTAGCCATCTGCCAAGGAAGCAAGACATGTAGAAAATGAGATAACAAGCCATGAGCCATGTGGCAAAGCATAGATAAGCAATATGTGTTAATTAAAATGTAAGAGTTAGGTTATGACAAGCCTCAAGTATGGGCTGAGCATTTGTAATTAATATTCACTTGTAATTAATATTTGAGAGTGGCTTTGGGATAGGAAAACTCTGCCTACACCTCTTGTTTCTTTTTAAAATTTTTATATAAAATTATTTTATATAATTTTTATCTTATTTATTTTATATTTTTATATTTTATATTTATGTGTTTATGTGTGAGTCTAGATGTGGTGAATTATTAAAGACTTTGGGACTCATAAGGGCTGTCTCTCTCCTTCCTTATGGCCCACAACAGACATAGAACATAACATAGAACAGTGTGGCCTCGAACTCAGAGATCCACCTGCCTCTCCCTCCTGAGTGCTAGGATTAAAGATGTGTGTTACCATTGCCTAGCTTATCTGCCCATTCTTAAATGTGAGTTTCCTTAGAGGTCTGTTCTTTTCATACTTTTCTCATTCCCTATATACTTATAAGATCATTTATATACCATCTGAGGTTCCCCCTCAACACATGTGTATGTTCACATATTCAACATACTTCTGTCTCCAAAGCTGTTTCTGTTTGTTGCCTTTTCTGCAAAGGGCTTTCATTATCTATCCATTTTCCCAGGCCAGACTTCTAGCATCATGCTATCATTTTCTCTTCACATTCAAATACTAAGCCCAGACCATTCTGTTGAGATGCCTTTGAAATAATTTCAGCTGACATCCTAGTCCTTATTATGCCTTTTTGAAGGGGTGCTTTGGAGACAGCATCTATATAGACCAGAGTGACTTTGAAATTGTGGGTAGCCTATCTCTGCCTTTCCAGTGCTAGAATTAATGGCATGCATGATACCTAACTTAATATGCCATCTTTCTAAAGTGTCCTCCAGTTACCATTCTTGTCTGTCCAAATGCAGTCTTCACACAAAGACAGAGAGGTTTTTTAAAAATGGATATTTTGGGCAGGTGAGATGTCTTAGTCAGTAAAGGCACCTGCAGCCAAGCATGAGGACCAGAGTTTGATTCCCAGGACCCACAAGGTGGAAAGAGACCATCACCTCCTGCAAGTTATTCACAGGCACTGTGGCACACTCAGATGTGCACATAGAAATAAACAAATGTAATTTAAAACATTTTTTTGTTTTGCAAATTTTTTTTCCAGAGCTGAGGACCAACCGAACCCAGGGCCTTGCGCTTGCTAGGCAAGTGCTCTACCACTGAGCTAAATCCCCAACCCTGTTTTTTTTTTTTTTTTTTTTTTTTTTTTTTTTTTTTTTTTGTGTGTGTGTGTGTGTGTGTGTGTGTGTGTGTGTAAGATTTTTTTTTATCAGATGTGGTGCATGCCAACAATCCTAGGATTGCCCAAGGCTCAAGGCCAGGCTGGTTTACGTAACAGTTCCAGAATAGCCATGGCTACAACAGTAAAACCCTGTCTCAAAGAAATGAAACTAAAAGAAACAAAAGTAAATTTTATTATTTTGCTCTTAGGCTTATCATCTTTTAAACATTTTTGAGACAGTGACTCTTTTTGTAAAATATTATCTTCTAGAAGTTCTGGGGATGGAACTCAAGGCTCTGTCCAGCCCAGGAAAGTGGAGTACCACTTAAGCTATGCCATCTTTAACTCTGGGTAACTCCATTGTCGCTGCCTCCCAGGTGCAAGTGCTGAGGGGTTACAGGTGTGACTATTCTTAGCTTTTTTTTGGGGGGGGGTGTTAATTTTAGACTCACAATGCTCCTTCTTTGACTTCCCAAATACTGGGATGGCAGGGAGATGCCATGATGCCCTAGTTTAGAAATTCCTTGTTACTTTTAGAATCAAGCTCAATCCCTCCACATTTACTTCTCAGTCTCAATACATTCACTCTCTTCTGAATTCTGAATCACTAGAAAACAAGCCTGCAGCCTCAGTTATCTGTCAGTTGAAAGATGTATCTTACTCCTTTCTCTATCTAAAAACATGGCATTCAACTTTACAGATTAATTGAAACTTAACTTCTAGGGAAGTGATATATCTTCAGTTAGAATTCCCCCCCAAAAAATCTAGATTCTTATCCAGTATTTACCAAAGCATTGTCTTTTAGCTCCCCAGCTTGTAGCTCTGCAAGCCTCTAAGTCCTCAAGGGCAGAACTAGGCTTTAAACTTAAACTTTCCACAGGAAAGGATGAGAGGATGACACAGAAAATAGTTCAACTAATATTTGTTAAATAACTATTTTCTTTGGAATGACGGTGGTCAGGGGGAATATCAGAAACGTTGAGGCTTAAAAGGGACAGAGGACTACAGGGTAGTACAGGGTATGTGGGCTCTTCCATCTCTTGTTTCTCGTGGGCGGGTCACGCGATGCTTTGCGAATCCAGCCGGGCACAAACTCCGCCGTCCCTAAGAAAGCCAACTCAGTCACCTCCGCGGCCCCGCTCCGCCCTGCCCCTCCCCGCCCCGGAAGTGACTTGAGGCCCTTCCGGAACCTCTGTGCTCAGCGGCTGCAGCGTCACCAGACGAGCCGGAGCGGGCCCGGCAGAGCAGCCGCTGCCACCGCCAACGAACCGGGCGCCGCGCGGAGTCCAGCAGCGCGCCGGGCAGCCGGGGGGCCCAGCGGTCGGGCCGAGGGCGACGCGACGCGGACGAGGCGGAGCCCGCAGCGGGGCGGGGGCCGGGGGCGGCCCGGGCTCATGGAGGCGCCGGAGCGGGCGGGTGGCGGGGAGCCCCCTGAGCCCGGCGGGCGGCCGGGGCTAGGCCCGCGGGCCTTCGTCCCGCAGAAGGAGATCGTGTACAACAAGCTTCTGCCGTACGCCGAGCGGCTGGACGCCGAATCCGACGTGCAGCTGGCTCAGATCAAGAGCAACCTGGGCCGGGCTGTGCAGCTTCAGGAGCTGTGGCCCGGGGGCCTCTTCTGGACCCGGAAACTCTCCACGTAAGTTGGCTGAGGCAGTCGGCGGGCCGGGCTCTTTGTCTGAGCTGCTGCCGCTCAACTTTTTCTTGTCCAGGCGGCGCTGGCCTGGCGCAGGGTTCCAGGCCCGTGGCCGAGCCCGGGAGGGATCCAGTCTCTTGCCTTCTTTCTACGCAGAACCTCTGGGTCCTGCCCATTGCCCCTCATGGCCAGTGTTCTGGTCGTTTCTCTTCACCTGCCGGGGTCTGGGGAGCCACAGGGGTCCCCGTACACAGCAACTAGCGGTTCCTTTTGGCTCTCCTTGGAGTTCTGCACGTAGAGCTGCGGGGTAGAGAGGTCCGGACTTCGGGGAAGCAACTCCTGACTTCTGTGTTTCTTCTTTCTTCCCCGAGGATCCAAGCCTTTTCACTTCTAAACCTCATTGGGTGTGGAAGGAGGCCGTAGAGAGAATAAGAGGTTCTGGTGTGTGTGTGTGTGGTGTGTGTGTGTGTGTGTGTGTGTGTGTGTGTGTGTGTGTGCGCGCGCGTGTGTGTGTGTTGTGTGTGTTGTTTTGTTTTGTGGGGGAGGAGTTGTTGCTCTGGATTTCTGGATTTAATTGAAACGATTGGTTTCAAATAGGTGGTCAGCTCATTCTCGGCCGTGTAGACGTTGATGCAGAGAATGTTGTCTTAGAATCCTAGGAAAGCTTATGTTCCTGTTGTGACATTTCCTCGCTCGAGACTTTGCTGGTTCTAAGGCAAATAGTGAAAAGCCCTGTCAGGTTGTCCCAGGGCTTTGTTAGCTCTCTGGACTGTGTGTTCTTGAGTTGGTCTGAAGAATGTTGACGACCTTAACCTCAACTTCAGAGTTCTTTTGTTTTCTGTATACACTAGCTGCAAATTACAGTGCCAGTGGAATTAGAGCTGGGGAAAATAGTGGACCAAACGTTTGGAGAGATCATTTGCTCTGTGTGCACCTTTACTGTGGCAGAACTATAAGAATTCTGTTGTTTTGTTTGGTACACTATAACGAATTCTCTCCAGGTGCCTGCTCTGAGGAGATTTCTACCAGGGTCCAGAACAGAAACTACAAGTGGCTAGGATACTACTCTGAGGGATATCAAATGAATCTAAGCACACTGAGTTCTTTAGTCCATTCTCTTTATTCTTCTCAGTCAATTCTGTCTGCACAGCTTCTTTTCTGTTCTCATACTTAGTTCCTCTCTGTCCCTTCTTCTGTTCTCTCATCATTCTACCTAGTTCTTTCCATCTCCTTCATCTTTATTCTTCTAAGTGCTGTGGGGGAACCAGTATATATACACAAGCAGTAATTCTTGGGCAAAGCAATAATTGTCAGCTTCCAATTACAACCCAAAAGGAGGAGTGAATTTGGGGGAGTGAATTTGCACAAAAAATGAAGCTTGGCACCTATCTTAATTGCCTGGTCTTGTCAGAAATCTCCTTTGGTCAGTGGGAAATAACTACCTTAACTCATTAACTAGCAAGTGCAAAAAAAAACATCATCCCAGAAATGTGAGCAGTAAATCTCTTAAATTAGAGTCTTGTGTAAATAACTTGGGATGAAAGTAAAGAGTTGAGGATTTAATTATTAGTGGTTATTTTCTCTTATCTATGAGATGAGCTAATGTTTATCTATTTGCATTTGTCCTTGGAAAAAGGTATCTTAGCTGAAATACTTTTGTCTGGAGCATGGCCCTGGCCAGATATGTGTTAATGAAAGATAAACACAGCTGGAGACAGTTGTCCAGTTACCCCAAATGTATAGGGAAAGCTGTGCCCAAGATTGAGTTGCAGTCGTGGGATTACATGTACACGTAACATGGAAATGCACAGTAAATGGGGAGAATAATAGCTATTATTGCACAAGAAGTTTACAACAAGAAACAGCCAATTCACTAAAAAGGCAGTAATTCTATAATGCCTTGCGTTATGGTTTCCTTTAACAGAACACTTAGTTCTGATAGATTGACCTTCTGAACTCTAGTTGTCAACTGCTGTATACTCTCATGGTCTTTTGCTACCAACAGCTCTCAAGAACACTACATACAGTCTGGTATGTTTATGCATGTGGTTACCGATGAGTGATTACACAGGACATGTTATTTTTGTTTACCAGAATCTGCCCAGTGAACTGGGTGATGGATGACTCAGGGTTTTATAATGCAATAGTCAGCTGTATCTCCACTCAGGATAGTTTTTATGTGCTAATTATTAGGGGGCCTCTGACAGGTTTTTCATACCCTCTAACCAAGAGGGTGGAAATAGCCCTCTTTTAATTAAAAGATGCAAAACTAAAACAATTTGCTTTTCTTAGAGTGACCATAAAATGCCAAGGTTAACAGACCTTTTGACTAGAATATAAAGAAGTTCATGGTGTTAAGGATCCAGAAAAGTGGAGCTCAATTTAACCAAAAAAACCCTACTTTTTAGGTGGTTAAAATTCAGATGCTTCATGTGCTCCTCCTAGGTATTTGTGTAACTTGGGCACAGTAAAAATAAAGTTTGTTATCACTTGGATAAACTTGCAAAGAATATTGCTTTGAGGGGATATACGCAACTTTTCTTTGGTGTACAATATGTGCCAATGTGTGAAGACATCCAATTTGGATTATGAGCCTATTTAAATTGTTGTTTTCCAATTTCTGGTTAGTGAGTTTGGTAAATTAGCACTAGATTTTGTTGCTGTTTTGACTTAAGTAACAGCATTACTAAGGAAAGGCTAAAAATACAGTGGAGATACAATGCTTGGTATGTCGGGCAGTATTGCTGTTTAGAAAGCTTAATGCTGGTGACTTGATTTTTTTTGTAAATAACCAGCAAGAAGTGCTGTTGGGTAGAATAATTTGAAATGGTGGTTAAATGCTGGAAACTCATTCTTGGAATCGCATAGCTATGTGACGTTTTAAATTTGATAGGACATACTGTGATCTTTGGTGTGTGTTTTTCCTCTAAGTCACGTTAAGTGACCTGTTAGTTGTGCTTCATTCCCCTCCCCATTTTTAAAAGCCCAGTGTGTTGTTTAATGTTTAATATCTACAAAATTCTCAAGTGAGCATGTTTAGTATTTCCTAGAAGAAATGTAGCTATAGAAAATTTTATTCTTCTTACCAACTCTGGAAATGTGAGAAAGTTCTTTAATCATGCCTTTCTGTTTTCTTGGAAATGCAATGAAGAGTGTTGGGCTAAATAACTCCTGGAAACTGTTTTTGCTGTGATAATCTATTATTTTAATATTTCTTAAAAATTTTGGGGTTTCATATAAACCAGTTGTGATCTCCCCCACCACCACCACCTTGAGATAGATAGGCCAGGCTAAGGTGGGATGGCCTTGATCTACCTGTTTGCACCTCCAAATGGTGGAATTACTAGCAGGAGACACCATGCTTGGCTTAACTTTTTGAGACAGGATCTCTAGTAGCCCAGGCTTGCTTAAAACTTGAACTCCTGACCCCTGCCTCCCCACCTCCCAAGTGCCAGCAATTATTTAGAAATAACCAGTTTTCTCTTTATTTGCTAACTGGCTCTTTGTACTAGAACCTCATTTTTGGTTCTAATTTGAATAGTTTTTTTAAATGCATTTTTTTTTACCTTATACATTTTCAATTTTTTATTATTTATTTAATTTTATTATTATAGTGTATTGTAGGAACAGTCAGAGGACAATTCTAAGGAATCAACTCTTTCCTTCCACTTGTTCACTGTGGTTTCCAGGGAGCAAAGTCAGGTCTTTAGGGTTGCTTGCCAAATGCTTTTACCTGAGGAACCATCTTGTTGATTCTGAACATTTTTATTATGGAAAATATCAAACATACAGAAGAGAATAGTAATATAATGAATATTACTTATCATCAACAATCATCAACACATATCGAGTTGCAAAATTAGTGATTGGTTTTACTCTGAGTTCTCCCTCTTATCTGCATTATTTTGTCTAAGGTTTATTATAGTTTACTGTCCTTATGGGCAGAACAGTTTTATTTTTTATTTTATTTATTTTTGCCACATAGGTGACTGTAAGACATGATCTTGGAAATCACCATGTTTTATTATAAAAATGCATCCATGCAAGACTCTATCCAAAAGACCTGCTAAGACTATCACTCTGTTGCTGTGATGTTATTCACACACAAGGAAGAACATATCTCACAGGAACAAGCAAAGTAGGTCGGAGGGGAGAGTCACTTATGGAAACAGGCAAACATAAAATAAAATAATTTTCAGAATGAAGTCTTGAAAGTGCTAGAACCCTGAGGATGCTACAGAATCTGATGTGATGGGGCCACTGAGATGGTTCAGTAGATAAGAGTGCTTGCTGCCAAGGCTAAGGTCCTGAGTTCCATGCTTGGGACTCACGTGATAGAAAGAGAGAACCAATTCCTGTAAGTTGTCCTCTGACCTCCACATAGGTATTGTAGTACATGCAACATTCCACTCCACAAAATAGGAGGGGGGAAAAGAAATCTGTGTATACGTGCAGATAATTAAAACAACAACAACAGGGAAACACCAAGGTTGATAAAATTGAACGTGAGGAAGGTTTGAGAAGCTGATGGCCCTGGCCTTCCAGCTGTGGTGCTCACCAGACTCAGCCCTATTCTAGGCTCATCTCTATGTCCCCTGTAGCCTTCAGCATCCTCCCATTAGTATCAAATCATAGCAATAGCTAGTGCTTCTGTATTGTGTAGGCAGGACAGTTTTAAAGGCTGATTTATCGTGTGTGTATGACACACATGCACTTGAGCCATGATATGCTTGAATAAGTCAGATAAGTCAAAATCCTTTCACCCTGTGATTTTTCTAGGGATTGAAGTCAGGTTATCAGACTTGCTGACAAACATCCATATCTGCTGAGCCATCTCACTAGGTCTAAAAAAAGCTTATTAGTGATTATTTTTATACTGTAGCATCTTTTATCCTTCAGAGATTAGACTCAATTCTGGGGTAACAAATATGGTGTGGAATTACTTCTGTTTTAAAAAGTCAAAACACTGAGACAGATAGGTTAATATAGTAGAGGTAGCATCTACTCTTTTTTCAATACTTTTTTAGGTTTTTTGTTTTTGTTTTTGGTACAGGTTGGGAACTGTCTTTGGTTTGTGGGACACATCAGTGAAAGATTTCTGTCTTTAGGACGCTCCAACATGCTCGTTCTCTTAGTATCCATTTTTGTTTGTTCAGGACACACCAGTAAAGGAGTAGCTCTACCAAGAAATTTGATGATAAAAATCTGATTTCTAAATGTATCTTTTAAATATATAGTTCGTTGTGATCAATTTTAACACCTGTATTGAGGCACCAAGAAAGGCAGTTAGTAAACCATAAACAGTGCCATTAGATGGCCTGAAACCTGGGTGTCACTTGTGACAGCCATGCCATCTTTTATTTTATTTTATTTTATTTTATTTCATTTTTTTTTTGGGCAGGATTGTAAAATACCATTGTATTTGAAATATACATCCAGGGTTTTTGTTTTGTTTTTTGTTTTTTCCCTCCCACAGTGCTGGTTTTGGGATCCTAGGTTTTATACATATACTAAGCACGTGGTCTATCACAATTGCACCTCCACCCTGAAGTACATGTTCTTAATTGAAGTGGAGAAGTTTTGTTTGGTTGATTTGGCTGTTTTGGGAAAGAGGCGGACTCTGTAGAGGCTAGCTTGGACCTCACCTTGTAGTTTAGGGAGGCCTGGAACTCTTTCACTGTACTCTTCCTGCTTCAGTATTCTGAGTAGTGGGTTATAGAGTGTGAGACAACCCATCTAGCTGCAAAATAAGTAAACAATAAAAATTGAGAGGTGCTTTTCAGTAAAAACTTTGTAACTTTCTAATTGTCAACTTTCTGTTAAGTGAAATTCATTTGTAGTTGTTAAGTCTCAAACCCTGGGGCTAAGGGTTGGGGTGCCTATTTAACATATCAAAATGAACCTGGCCACCAGGTTCTCCCAGCATCCTTCAGTCCCTACCTGTTAGAGGGTCCTAAGGCTACAGCCTAGGGGTTTGAGCTGCTCTTTCCTATATAATCCTACTATTTTGGTTACCCAGCCCTTTTGTACCTTTGGCTTCCTGGCTGTTGTACCTGGTTCCCTTTTCTTCCTTCTGCTTTTGTTAATACAAAATTTAAGGCTTCTGTTTTCCACACTGAAGCTTATAGAAAGCCAACTTATTACCTTATTTTGTAATAACAGCAAGTTAAGAACATAGTAACAGAAAGTAAACAGTAGCAACAAAAGCCCCTATATTGGTTTAGCTAGTCTTCCACTGGAATATTAAAAGCAGCACACAGCATACAGATTCCCTTTTGGAGTCTTGGCTTGGTTATTTCCATATTTGGTCTATTCTCAGCATTTCTCTTTTGATCTGCATTTCATGCTTTTGTGTGCATATCTTCCTCTCTACTACTTTGAGGTTTGTTTTTACTTCTGCAGCCCTCTACCTCCCCCATCCTCCCCCCACCCCTGCATTTAGAAGTGGTACTCATTATTAGAATTAGTGTTTTGTTCTTTGTAACCCAAAGCATTAGCAAAGCTAAGGAATTGTTAATGTTACATTTGAAATTTAAAAAGTGAATGGTAGTTTATGTCCATAAATAAATACTGGGCTCAAAAGAAAGTATATCTTTAACCAAAGAATTTGAAGGAACAAACAATCTAGTTACAAAAAAGGTTAGTGTTTCATAACCTCAAAGGGGTATTCAGGAGTGATATTCAGCAAAGTAGATTATGTTGGTTCTATCAAGGAATTTGACCTTTTTTCCTCCCCTCTCACATCATCTTCTTACTCCTCTTCCCTATCCTGTTTTCCCTTTCATTCTCATGTTCTTTCCTCTCCCCTCAGAGCTGGGAATTGAGCCCAGGGCCTTGTTACGTCCATGCTAGACTGGCTTTCTATTACTGAACTATATCCCCCGGTCCTAAGACTTTTGTTTTAAAATAAATCTTTTGAGTTTTAAAATAAATTATGGTTTTAGTTGTATTTAATTTCGATTATAGTTAAAATAGTTTATAGTAGCATCATTAAATTTGGATAGCTACCCTTTTCTGCTAATTTGTCTGTATTTCACAATAACTGGGCTCTACACACTTGAGATAAAAGCATAACAGACTTGGTCTTTAATTTTATAAACTTCTTGTGTGTGGGGGTGCTGGTTGCTCTTGAAGAGGAGCTAGGTTTGATTCCCAGCCATTCATCACACACTGTAGACAAGACACCTATACACATAAAATAAAATAGTAAAATTCTAAAACTTAAAAAAAGGTAGGTACATATTTTTTTAAAAAATTCTTTAAGGGAGGAAAGATTTATTTTGACTTAGAGTTTCCAAAGGGATTTCAGGTTTTCATGTCAGGAAATGTGGGGAAGCAGGAGCAGCAGCATTGTCCTTGGTGTCAGGAGTGTATAGCTGCTGCATTTCATGTGGCAGTGGACCAGGAGACAATAAAGACTTCTTTCTAAGGAAAACAAACAAATAAACAAACAAACCTCTAATAACCATTGCTCCTGTGAAATGGATATGAGAATAGTATTCTACTGCAAATAAGAATTGTTGGAATTGTTTCATATTTTTGCCTTGTTGGCTGTCCAGTGGAGGGCTGTTTTCAATAGGTGTTTCATTTCATTTTCTAGTGATTTTTTTTTAAAGTTAACAATGAAGTAGAGGTTTTCTATATAGCAAGAAAATTTATAAATATAAATATAGGTACATATTTTGGGCAGCTATATTTTTCTTACTTCTCTACTCAAATGGCTTTTGAGTAGAGTTGATGTTTTTTGGAAGATTCTTTTTTTGAAAAAAAATATTTATTTTTATTTTATCTGCGTTGATATGTTTCCTGCATGTTTGTCTGTGTGAGGGCATTGGATCCCCTGGAATTGGAGTTACAGACAGTTGTGAGCTGCCATATGGTTCTGGGAACTGAACCCTGATCCTCTGAAAAAGTAGCCAGCGTTCTTTGGAAGATTCTTAAAGAGTGAATGGATTGATTTACCTCTGCATTGAGTAAATGGGGTCTAGCCTTAGGCATGCTAGGCAAGTATTGTATCACTGAGTTACACCTCAAAACCTCTGAAAGAGCTTATTTAGTATAGTTTGTATTCTGAAGCAAATGGAATACTTGCAGAGGCTCCAGTAAACAAAATGACAACTTGCTGTTAACATGTAACAGGTGGAGTTACCTATCTGTGTAAGCAGAAAAAAAGTTACCTTTGGCATGGTTTATAAGTAGAGTAAGTATTTTTGTGTTTTTTGATACATAATCTCAAGCTGTAGCCCTCAGATGGCCAGGAACTCACCCTTTAGCAGCTATCTCCTTACCTCAGCCTCCTGAGTGCTGAGATTATAAGCATGAGCCACACTACTGTTGTGGCAACAGGACTTTACTGTTTAGGCTGTTTGGTATGGAATCCAGGGTTTTGTGTGCTTGGATGTGCTCTGCAAGAACATTCATTTTTAAGACCTTTTCACTTAAAAATAATCTTTTTTATTTATTTTTTCCATTGCTTATCACCACCACCCTGCCCCCCTGTGAGAAGTCAGAGGCCAGTTTTCAGGAGGTAGTTCTTGCCTTCCACCATGTGAGCTCCAGAGATTAAACTCAGCCAGCCCACTAGGCTTGGTGGCCCAGCTCCTTGGCCCACTTCTTTTCTTAATGGGGGCTAGTTGCAAACTTTCATTTACTTATTCATTACATCACATAATTTCCAAATAATAAGTCAGGACCAAAAGGTGAGGAAATAATCATTAAGACACATTTATTATTAATTCAGGATCATGACTTTTAGTTTTATATAGATGTGTACTGGATTATGATGCATTTTTTATTGTGAGTTATAGCTAATGGGTTTCTATTGTTAGTGTTGTTTAAGACAGGGTCTGGCTAACCTTGAACTCTTGCTATGTACTCAAGCTAAACCTCTTTTAGAGTCTCTGGAAGCTCCCACTGGCCTTTGTAATGGAGGCTATCCTTGAACTCTTGATCCTTTTGGTCTGTTTCCTAATGCTAGCTGTACCCCACTGTGCTCCATTGCCACCACACTCCCCTTCTTTATCTTCCCTCTGTGGGTTTGAACATAGAACCTCATGCATGTTAGGCAAGTGCTCCTCACCAGTCTTTCTTATACTTTTTAAAAAGATTAATTTTATGTTTTTATGAGTGTTTGCCTGTGTGAATAAATGTACCCTACATGAGTTCCTGGTAACCGTAAAAAGGGTCAGGTGATCTAGAACTGTAGTTATTGGTAAGCCATCATGTGGGTGCTGGGAATTGAACCTGGGTCCTTTGCAGGAGCAGCAAGCGCTCTTAACCACTGAGCCATATTTCCAAAAAACTTATATTTTAAGCCAGGGTCTCACTGAATTGTCTAGCATTTCCTTGGACTTATTCTATAGTTCTGCCTGGCCTTGAACTTGCAGTCGTTCTTCCTCAGTTCTCGGGTAGCTAGGTTTACAGGCCTGTGCAGGCCCTGCTTCAGAAAACTGTTTTCTTTGGTTGGTTTGGTTTTTTGAGACAGGATTTCTCTTTGTAGCATTGGCTTTCCTTGGAACTCGAGCTGTAGACCAGGCTGGACATAAACTGAGATGTACCTGCCTCTGTCTCCCTAGTGCTGAAATTAAAGGTGTGTGCCACCAGTTACCAGCTCAGAAAACTGTTTTATATGACTCAATTTAGTGTTCATTGCTCATTACCTCCCAATGGTAGTTAATCCTTTATTTAACTGATGCTTAAACTTGGTCAGATCCACCAGTTATGTGATAAACCTGGAATCTGAACCAAGTTCCTGTGATTTTTCTCCTGGGTTTGTGCCTATCCTCGATACTCTGGTATCTTGAGGTTGGAGGTTTGTTTGAGCCCAGCCTAAATATTGAGACCATTTCTAAAAATAAATAAATAAGTAGAGTTAGGTGTGTTGGCATACAGCTTTAAAAACTAGCACTTGGAGGCAGAGGTATTATTGATTATTTTTGCTCTTTTGGGGGGCCCACCACCCAGCTCCCAAATAAATCACACATGGAGGCTTATTCTTAATTATAAATGCCTGGCTCTAGCTTGGCTTGTTGCTAGCCAGCTTTTCTTAACTTATTGGGGCTTTTATCTTTCTCTATTTCTGTATACCTCTTCTTTCCTTCTTCAGTGTCTGGCTGTGTAGCTGGGTTGCTGGGTGGCGGGCCCCTCAAAAGAGAAAAATTAATTAACAACACAGAGGCAAGTGGATCTCTTGAGTTTGAAGCTAGTCTGGTCTACATATTGAGTTCCAGGTTAGTTGAGCTGCACAATAAGACCCTTTCTCAAAAACCAAACAACAAAAAACCCACAAAACAAAACGAAAAACTCCAACTAGACAATGAAACAAGGGGCTGGAGAGAGGAAAGAGAAAGAGAGGAGAAGGAAGGAAGGTGGGGATTAAGTTGGAAGAAGTTCTCTGGGTATGGTGGTTAAGGCAGTTTGAGACTAGGTTGTATAGCAACTCCTAGGGCATCCTGGGCTATGAAATTGAGGGATTATGTTAATTAGGAGCCCACCAAAAGTAATAGTAAGCTTCACTTCCAAAGCAAAAAAGCAAACCTGGGTTGTAAGATGTGGCTATGGAACCAGAACTGCCTCAGCACATGGAACACATGTACCTCTGCTTCCCTAGTCCTGAGATTAAAGGTGTACTCCACCACTGACCAGCTCAGAAAACTGTTTTGTATGACTCAATTTAGTGTTCATTGCTCATCACCTCCCCGTGAATTTGGTAGTTAATCCTTTATTTAATTGCTACTTAAACTTGGTCAGGCCCTTCTTCCTTGGTGCTGCTGTGTACCTCGGCCTTCAGTGTCTGCTGGTTCCTCTGCTAGGTGAGGGAGCCTCAGGTCTTCCTCCAGCACAGATGTGGTGGGGCAGGTGCTGCAGTAGGATCCTGTAGACATAATGATAACTGACAAGGCACGGAAATAGGTAAAAACAGCTCAAAGCTACTGGCATAACCGTTCTGTTTTCTGTTCTTCAGCTCATACAATCAGTAATTACTGATTGATCTACAAGAATACAAGAAATAAAAATAAAGTTTAACAATTTAATATCTGTAACACGAAGGATCTTAGAATATTGGTAAAATCTTGACTGAACGGCATAGACACTATGCTACACACTGAAGGTCCTAATGTGCCAGCAGTCAGCCAAGTGCTTTACATTCATTATTTCCTTTAATTCTCATAAACAACCCTAGGGACTGTGTGTGTGTGTGTGTGTGTGTGTGTGTGTGTGTGTGTGTGTATGTGTTTGTGTGTGTGTTTGTTTGTACCATTTTACCCCTGAAAGAATGAGGCTTCCTGATGTTTTCTCAGTCTGTTTGTAATGATGTAAATTCCATAAACTGGGCGGCTTTAGAGCAAATATTTATTGTTTATAAATTATTTATTGTTCTGGAGGTTGAAGTTCAAAATCTTGGTGATGTCATGAATGGGCTCTGGTGAGAGTCCTTGTCAGCCAGGTGCTGCTGCCTACATCTTCACCTGTTTGGAGGAACAGATAGGAGCTCCAATTCTTTGTAAGAACACTGATCCCATTAGGAAGGCTTTATCTTTAAGAAAAATGACCTCCCTAAAGCCTTACCTCAGAATACCTTGGTGTTCGGGATTAGTATTTCAGTGCATTTGGTGGGGGGAGGGTACAAACAAACATTCCTTCGGGGTAGGGGCTTTTATGTTGTTGCTTGTGTGTGAGAATGTGTGTGAAGATGCCAATGCCTGTGGAGGCCACAGGTTGGTTCTTCTTGTTGCTTTCCCACTTTATTTTCTAAATGCAACTAGAGCTGATCTAGAGTGTCTGATCAGTGAATGGATCCCCAAGGTTCTTGACTTCTACTTCTTCTTAGTGCCAGGGTTAGTAAGGGGCTACCAAGATTAGTGTGAGTGAGTGAGTGAGTGAGTGAGTGAGTGAGTGAGTGAGTGACTGTGTGAGTGAGTGTGTGTGTGTGTGTGTGTGTGTGTGTGTGTGAGAGAGAGAGAGAGAGAGAGAGAGAGAGAGAGAGAGAGAGAGAGAGAGAGAGAGAGAGATGTGTCTATGCACATAGCTGTGTGTGTGCTCTGGCCAGAGCCCAGAGGAGGAGGTCAGATGTTCTGCTCTATTACTCTCTGCCTTCTTTCCAGTCTGACTGAACCAGTAGCTAGGCTGGCAGACAGCAAGCTCAGGGATCTTCCTGCTGTCATACTCTGTGCTCACCACTCTTGAATACTAAGTGTATGTTTGGTTGTGCCCTGTTTTGTTTGTTTTGTTTTTAATATGAGTACTGGAAATTTAAACTGAGGTCATTGAGCATGCTCAGCAGGTGCTCTTACACACAAACCCCAACTTTCTCCATTTTATTTTGGTGGGCAGGATCTCTTGAGGTAATATAGGCTGGGCTTGAAGTGACAGTAACTGCTCATCCTCCTAAATGCTAAGATTACAGATTACAGTAGACTCTCTGGCTAGTTACAGAAACTTTGTGACAGTCAAATTTCCTGAAGACCACAGAGAATCCTCTTAATTAAATATATGCCTATGGAAAAGAAGGAAGGCTTCCTAGCTGTATATCTTGTATATCCTAGGAAGTCTACTCCATGGCTAGCCCTGAGGTAGGATTTAATTGGTGTCTTAGTTGGGGTTTCTATTTCTGTGAAGAGACACCATGACCATGGCAACTCTTTTTGTTGTTGTTTTGTTTTTCGAGACAGGGTTTCTCTGTAGCCCTGGCTGCCCTGGAACTCGCTTTGTAGACCAGGCTGGCCTCAAACTCACTGAGCTCTATCTGCCTCTGCCTCCCAAGTGCTCCGCCACCCGGTGACCATGGCAACTCTTACAAAGAAACATTTAATTGTGGTGGCTCACTTACAGTTCAGAGGTTCAGTCCATTATCATGATGGGACATGGCATTGTGCAGACAGATATGATGCTGGAGAGGTAGCTGCTACAGGTTGATATGCAGGCAACAGGAAATAGACTGTGACACTGGGAGTGGCTTGAGCATAGGAGACCTCAAAGCCCACCTCAACAGTGACACACTTCCTCCGATAAGGCCATACCTATTCCAGCAAAGCCACACCTCCTAATAGTGTCACTTCCTTTGAGGGCCATTTTCTTTTAAACCACCACAACTGGGTAAAGCAGATTTCAGAAAGTATCCTTTAATATGGGAGAATAGAGGTGATTGGGTAAATTGGCCATATAAATGTTAATATCTATACTTCATATTGAAATGGTTAACTTTGTCTGGTTCAATGCAGTATGCCCCGAGGCTGTTTGTTATTTATTAGGTTTCTATTGCCTGGTGTATTTCTAGCACATAAATAACACCCAATAAAAAATTTCAAGAAACTGTTTCCTGGAATAATTTGGTAGAGTGCTTGCTTAGAATGCACAAAACTTTTAGTTCTCTTACTACTTCCTGCTGGAGGGGGGCGCTGTATCTTATGGGGACACAAAGAAAATTTTAGTATCATGGAGTAGTCCGTGAGGCTGTATCGTCTGAGCCAGTTGCCTTGAAATGGTTCTGGATGTTGGATCCTCTGAGCCTTGGTGTCATCAGAGACCTTTCAGGGGGTCTTGGCTGGTCAAACCTGATGTATCTTAATCTGGAACAAATCCATAGCCTCTGGCTTTCTGTGGAAACAAAAGCAGAGCCTCCTTTCCAAAGCAACATATTCTTACATCCAAATTTTGAAGTTAAGTTACCTTTAAAATACACATTTTGGCATAACTCAACAGCTTTTGTAATCAAATGTTTTTCTTCAGTTACGAATATCAAAGAGAACATAATCCAGATTCTCTGTGTGGTAGCCATCTTTACGTGGCTTATTTTTTATATTACCTTGAGCCTATTGCTTTAAACTGCAGCCTTCTGAGCCTGAAAACAGCGCTGTGGCTGCTGGCTCCGCCCACTTCAGCTTCCCAACATGGCCATGGTATGTTTTCCGCCAGCTCTGGGAGCCATCAACTCTCAGAAATAGTGGGTCTATGCTTCTATCAAAGCAGTGTGTAGCCCAGAAACCTCTTTTTTTGTTTTGTACTAGCAAAGGCTAAATCCACCACACAGCTTAATGTGCCACTTGCAGAGGCCTCATTCTCGCCCCACTGCAGGTTGAGCACATTCGCCAGAAACCCGCCATAGTAGCTCAAACACACAGGCTGCCGCTAACTTGAGAGAAACAACTAGGAACTGTTTTTAGCTCTCTTTTACAATCTTTTTTTCTCAGGTTTTAAGTGGAAACTCTTGCCAACACGTTGGGCGCCATTTGTAGCTAGAGTTTTCCTGCCAGTCCCACAGCCGCTCAGACCCAACCAAGTAAACACAGAGACTTATATTGCTTACAAACTGTATGGCTGTAGCAGGCTTCTTACTAACTGTTCTTATAGCTTAAATTAATCCATTTCCATAAATCTATACCTTGCCACGTGGCTTGTGGCTTACCGGTGTCTTCACATGGTGCTTGTCATGGTGGCTGCTGGCAGTGACTCCTTCTGCCTTCCTGTTCTTTCTTTTCTCCTCTCTGTTAGTCCCGCCTATACTTCCTGCCTAGCCACTGGCCAATCAGTGTTTTATTTATTGACCAATCAGAGCAACAGATTTGATATACAGAGCATCCCACAGCACATGGGAAGCTCTGGCTCGATTTCTAACACCTGTAAAACTGGTCATGGTGCCTTACCTATAATTCTGGCACTTGAAGATGGAGACAGGAGGATCAGAAGTGTAAGGTGATTACACCTTGACTTTTTAGTGAGTTTGAAGCCCACCTGGGCTCTAGCTTTTCTGATTCTTGGTTTATTTTACTAGTACTGTATAATTTTGTTTTTAAATTTCCTTGTAATGTAAATGGCATTTGATGACATCATATGTTTTATTAACTAACTATTTTTCCTGGTGTGCCAGGGTCTTTCCTGAGATTAAGAGTTACCAGTATTTGGTGACACGCCATGAGGTTATAAGGGGGAAGAAGCTGGAAACACTTGTATTATCTTGTATTGTCTTTTTCTGTGTGAGGATGGAACATGATGACTTGTCATTTGTATGTTCTGGATGGTTTAAGAAATGTCCTATTCAAAAATTCAATCATGACTATTTCTAAGGTTTTTAAGTATTTTGAGATATCTGATTATTATTTTAGTCCTAGATAAAACTTGTGAAAGAGGATGGATGATCTTTAAGAAAAGTGGCAAGTAGAGTTTTTGAGCTTAAGTATATGGAAATCAACCTGAATTAGTTTAAAAAATGATAGTTGTTATATTCTACCTCCACTTTTTAGAGTACAAATTCCTATTTTTTTTAATTTATTTTTAATTACATGTGCTTATGTAGGCTATGAATGAATATGTACACACAGAGGCCAGAAGAGGGCATTAGATCCCATGGAGCCAGAGTTACAGGCAGTTGTGAGCTGCTAACATAGGTGCAAGAAACTAAACCCAGTTCCTGTGCTGTAGTACTCTTGATGCTGAGCCATTTCTCCAACCCCAGCTGGTTTTATTAGTATTTAATACTCCCAGTATTTTTGGCAAGCTTAAATCTAAAATGGTTCTCAAAAAAAAAAAAAAAAAACATTTCTAACAATTACATAATTCTGCTGCAGTGATCTTTTCACCAAATTTTCTTCCCTAAAGATTAACCTACTACACTGTTTCTTTTCTCATTTCATATCCTTTTTGCTGATGGGCTTATTTTATTTTAACTTTAGAGATTTAAGATGGTTTCGTGTACACCAGGCTGGCCTCAAACTCCCTATGTAGGCAAGGATGACTTTGAATTTCTAGTCCTCTTGCCTTCACCCCCTGGGTGCTGGATTATTGGTGAGTGATTTCATATCCAGTTTTATCTTGTTCTGGAGTGGAATCCAGGCCTCAAGTATGCTGTGCATGCCCTCTACCAACTAAGCCCCAGCTCCAGCATACCACTTTTGACATTATAGATTAACATCATTCATTCTTTAAATGGAATCATAATATACATTCTTGCATGTTTGGTGACTCTTTTTATTTTGGACAAGGTCTTCTATAGCTCACAGACTGACCTCCAACTTGCTGTGTAGCTGAGGATGATGTTGAATCCCTGATCGTTTTGCCTCCACCTTCAAGGGCTAGGATTAGGTAGTGTGCTACCATACCTGGTATGTTTGGTGACTTTTGCTCAACATAATGTGGGATTTTGGTAGTTGTCTTTGTTGGCACATATATTCATTGTATGCACACTCTTGTGGAAGTGCTGGGTAATTGAAGAGACCTATATTTAATTTACCTGGATGGGGTTAAACAATTTTCCTAAAGTATTTGTGTAATAGTATTTTCTGTTACTTGAAGAGATTAATTAACTAAATCAACTTATAAAGAGAGAATGTTTATTTTAGTCCTTAGTTTTGTGGGTTCCAGCCCATGACCATTCTCCTAGGCCATTGATGGTAGTAGAAAGTTAGAACTGGGAAGCAGGGCATATCAACTGCCCACCAAATGGTTGGTCACCTTTTGCTGGGTAGGGAAGGATCATATCATCCCCTTTGAGGGATGTTCCTAATGGCATAAAGCTTTACTTATCAGGTTCTTCTACTTAAAAGTTTTCACTTACACTCCAATAATGCCAAGCTGGATGTTTTCACTTTTGAAATATTCAGGCCTTTAGGATACATTGCATTTCCTATCTGCAGCATGTAAAAGGTCTTCTTGATCTAGGTTGTTACCCAAATGGGATGTTGTTAATTGGCTTAGTTTAGGTAGTCTGCAGGTGTGAGTTGTAGTTTTAATGTGCTTTTATTGCTTAATAATGATGCTTAGTATCTTACTGTGACTACTGATGTTAAATATCTGTGTAGTAGTCATGTGAATGGTCTCTTTTGAAACATATCTGCCCTTTGGACTTTAAAAAATAGATTGTCTTTTTAAAAATGATTTGTACATTTTATTTTGTGTATGATTTCACTACACATTCTTTGTCAGATACATATTCCAAGTATTAAATTTTACTTTTAATTGTTAATCATGCTATAATATTGATTGATGATATAATTCCTCAAATATCATGCACCTTTTTTGTTTGTTTTAGTCAAGGTCTCTCTATGGCCCACTCTCCAACTGGGCTAGGCTGACTGCCAGCAGTCCCTAGAGACTTGCTTGTCTCTGCTTCCTCAGTTACAGGAGTCCTTATTACATTGATTTAAACAAACATGGGTTCCGGGGTTGAACTCTTTGTCCTACAAGCAAGTACCATACTAACTGAGCTGTCTCCTCAGCTCAAAGACCAATTTAAAAATTTTTTTATAGTTAGTACTTTCTGTATTCTTCATTGTTACTTGTGGTGGTGTTGTGTTCCCCAAAATATTGTGTACCCTAATAAACTTATCTGGGGTCACAGAACAGAACAGCCACTAGATACAGAGGCCAGAAAATGGTGGCACACACGGCCTTTAATCCTAACCTTCTGGAGGCATGGATCTCTGCAAGTTCAAGGCCACACTGGAAACAGCCAGGCATGGTGACTCACACCTTTAATCCCAGGAAGTGATGGCAGAAATCAGAAAGGTATATAAGGTGTGAAAACCAGGAACTAGGTTGGTTAAGCTTTTAGGCTTTTGAGCAGTAGTAGTTCAGCTGAGATTCATTCTGGATGAGGAGGACTCAGAGGCTTCCAGTCTGAGGAAACGGGATCAGCTGAGGAACTGGCAAGGTGAGGTGGCTGTGGCTTGTTCTGCTTCTCTGATCTTTCAGCATTCACCCCAATACCTGGCTCCAGGTTTGTTTTTATTAATAAGACTGTCTAAGTTTCGTGCTACAGTTACTGCTCTAGTTGATTGCATGAACCTGGGACAGTGGAGCCTAAAAATGAGGCAGACTAAGTTCTCATGCAGTAGTTAACTTCATTCAGAGCATTAGACAATTTATATTCTGAGGGTTGAGCAAGGATATATGAGCAAAGGTCATAAGAGTTTGGGCTGTATGTAGTCAAGGACAGCCCATGCTTTGAAATGTCATATGAATATTAATGAAGTAAGCTCATTTCTGTTTCCATCTGGGAGGGGCAACAAAAGCACATTCTAAGAGCAATCCATGTTATGGAGGAACAAAAGTTAGCAGACTCTCCTTTTGTTTTCTTGGAGTTTTCTCACAAGCTCTCATCACATAGCTTCATTCATGGTCCATGTTCCAACATTTTGGAAAGGTTTCTTACACAATATTTTTGAGAAAGCTGAGAAAGAACTGTTTGTAGATTGGGAAATAGAGGAAATAGATTTCTGAGGAATTCCTTAAAATTATGAGCTTTTTCAGCTACTCTAGTATTTTGAGGAAACCTTGGTTTCTTCATATAGTATTAAAACTTGGATTTTATGAATTCCATGTCTTTATTGTGTGTCTACTGCAGTAAAAGCAGTGGGCTGTAGTTCAGTTCTATCAGTCTGTTGGAGCAGTGTTCTTAAGTTCTTCCTCAGAAGCTCTCTAACCACAGGGAAAATAGATGTGGAGCTCCATGGGCACTGAGTCCAGACAAGGTCTGAAGCTGTCACCAGAAGTGGGGGATACTTCTCTGAGTTCTTTTATCTTTAGCATATGTAGGTGCTGATTTTTAAAAGGATAATATGCTTTTCATTTTTGGTAGCTTTTAGATGACTGTAACTTTTACTCCTAAATTTATAATAAGAAAGAGGGAGAGGCTTCAGGAACCTGGAAAC
The DNA here is from genome assembly GCF_004664715.2 of Peromyscus leucopus. Classification (NCBI taxonomy): domain Eukaryota; kingdom Metazoa; phylum Chordata; class Mammalia; order Rodentia; family Cricetidae; genus Peromyscus; species Peromyscus leucopus. Next base: position 3,972,639 of record NC_051071.1, on the reverse strand, counting down.
TTGTTAAGCATGTTGGTGGCTGCAGGTCTTTCAGTTTTTCTTGTTTAAACGGAGTTTAACAGGCCTAAAACTTGGGATTCTTTTCCAGCCTCACAATTACTAAAAGGATGTGTGTTGCCGTGCCTGATTTTAGAGTCTTTATATATAATTGTCACATATTCACTTGCTTTACCAGTCTAGCTGGTTAAGAAACATTTCTAGTAATGATAGGCAGAGGCAAAAAAGAAATCTCAGGGCTCATTCTTCTTTCTCCTCTACTATACATTCTGATAGAATGAAGGAGGGGGAGACAATGGCATTGTACCTTGAAATGAAGAGAAGAGCTGAATAACTCAAGACAGGGTGAGAAAATAGAAGAGAGTATTATTTCTTTCATTCATTCGTTCATTCACTTTGAGACAGGGTCTTACTATGTACCCTTGACTGTCCTAGAACTCAGTATACAAACCAGCTGGACCAAAAGGAATATTCTTAGTAGACCAAGAATTTTAAGGTCTTCTTGAAAGGTAGGAAAGCACTTTAGGTTTTCTAATTTTGAAAGTTAGACATAAGTTTAATTAGACATTAGCCAAGGGGAGAAATAATGATCAATCTCCCTCTCATCCATCCATCCATCTATCTATCTATCTATTTTTTTATTTTTTGTTTTTCGAGACAGAGTTTCTCTGTGTACCTGGCTGTCCTGGAACTCTGTAGACCAGGCAGGTCTTGAACTCATAGATCTACCTGCTTCTGCTTCCCAAGTGCTGGGATTAAGGATGTGTGCCACCACCACTCTGTTTTATCTCCTCTTTCCTCCCTCTCCATCCCTCTAAGACAGGGTTTCTCTGTGTAGCTTTGCGCCTTTCCTGGAGCTCACTTGGTAGCCCAGGCTGGCCTCGAACTCACAGAGATCCGCCTGGCTCTGCCTCCCGAGTGCTAGGATTAAAGGCGTGCGCCACCACCGCCCGGCTCTCTTTGCTTTTTAATGTAAGTATTTTTAAGTCTAGCAATGATCCTCATCAAAGTAGCTTACGACTTTGCATATTCAGTAATTTGTTGTAAATAAATTTTGGATTTGTTAGTTCTTATTCTTTATATATACCATGATTAGCCATTCTGGCATCTAAGAAAGGAACACTTTTGCTGGATGTGGTGTTCCACACCTTTAATCCTGGCACTGGGGAGGCAGAGGTGGGTAGTGTTAATTCCATTGGGCAATAATAAGGCCACTACCACAGTTTTGAGCCAAATTTGAAGCAAGCTTTAATTAAATACTGGTCAAGTTGATGGACTTTGGCTAGGTTCACTCTGGGGTTCCCAGAAAATGACAATAATCTACATTGGCCAGGTGTTTATAAAGGCAAACTCACAAGACTACCTCCCTCCTTTGTCCAGTTGGGGTCAAGCATATATCCTGACATACTTCCTACCTACCTACCTCTCTTTTACATGCGATCAAGCACATCGTGTGCAGTTGGGTCAACCAAACTTGTTTAGGGAAGTGGGAACATGTGGCTTGTTATCTTATATGAATAACAGCCTCCAGCATCTCAGGAAGTATCTGCCTTCGTGTAAGGGGCTTTTAGGTTATAGGCATTTTTTTGTTTTGTGGATCTCTTAGGCACAGTAATTAAAATTTAAAACATAACTTTGGCTCTCAAAGTCCCCCCTTGAGTTGTATCCTGTGTTGGATACCTATTTATATTGGGATCTAATAAATATCAGCTTAATGGCAACCAAATGGGAACTTATGTATCTAATTCAAACATTAATGATGCAAGGACCAATAGTAATTAGCAGAAACAGAAGGGCCAAAGACCCTGTGATGGCTGACAGCACAGTTACTGTCTAGGAGGAGCCTGGAAATGAGAACGGGGACCAGTCATTTATTTTATCTAGGATCTCCTTTTTTTCCTGCAATTTTTTTGTTTGCTTGTTTTTCTTTCTTTCGTTCTTTTCTTTCTCTCTCTCTCTCTCTCTCTCTCTCTCTCTTTTGGTTGTTGTTTTGTTTTGGTACAGCCAGATTATTTCTAACGATTCTTGAATAGTTTGTATAGAAACAATAATTTTCTTTTAAAGTTCAATTTACATAGAGCAGGTTGAGTGCCCTATCATATTGTAGAACTATTTCAGCTAATGAAATCTACCTGTTGATTGATCTGGGTCTATTTGGTTTTTAACAGGTACCTTTTCTGGTATGCTAATGGGTAGCCATTCTGTCCCTTATGCCAAGGAGTTTCCTTTTGACCTGCCTGTTGAGGACAAGGGGCAACTGCAACTAGTTCCTGTTGAAACCAGAACGTTGTTGTCAGGGCCCAAGAAGGCTGGAATCCTAGTCAAAAGCTGGGAGGGGATCAGGCAATGGGGCATTCATCAGAAGGATCTAGTTAGCTCACCTAGCTGAAGAGACGGGGAGCAGTTAGATCATCTACACTGGTTCACATCAGCTTTCAACAAGTCCAGAGCTCATAGCCATTTGGAGCATATTGTAGTCCACAGCTGATTCCTTGATGTTATCTGCCAGCCAAGTGGAAATCTGAGCAGATAGAGACTATGGACAGAAGTTAAATGTTTAGGAACTTAAAGGAAAATCTTTTATTTTGAGCTTTCAGGTCCATAGTCCTAGTAATTGGGGAAGGGGAGGAGTCCCAAGACCAGGAGTGAGATTTCACCCCCAGGAATAGGCAGGTGGGGAAACTTAGGCTATACTTCTGCAGTCCCTTGAACCTGTAGAAGTGGATCCAAGTCTTAAGACCCCCTAGACTCCCTGAAGCTAGTGTGAATTTTTAGTTTACAAAAAGAGATAAAAATTTTAGATATATAAGCATTACCACTGTTTGTTATCTGTACTGAAATCCACGTTGTAAAAAAAAAGTAGCTAATAGCTGGAATAGACTATGGATTTGGGTTAAAAAGCATGAACATATTTTTCCTCTGTTCAGAGAGTTGGATGTATAGATTGGACAGGCATGTTTTTAGCCTGATGAGAAGGACCTTTAGGTCTATATGTAGAAGGTAGTCAAAAGAAATAAAAAAATTTGAGCTTGTTACTGAATAATAAGTGGTCAGTGTTCTATAGCAGCTTATCAGAACTCCATTGATCCATGTTAAAACTCTGAACTTTTGAAATCTTAGTATAACAATAGCATAGAAGGGAGGAAGAAATCTCAAACATTTCCCATTTTTCACATATATTAAAACATTTTTTAGCCGGGTGGTAGTGGCACACGCCTTTAATCCCAGCACTGGGGAGGCAGAGCCAGGAGGATCTCTGTGAGTTTGAGGCCAGCCTGGGCTACCAAGTGAGTTCCAGGAAAGGTGCCAAAGCTACACAGAGAAACCCTGTCTCAAAAAACAAAAAACAAAACAAACCAAAAAACCAAAAAAAACCTCACAACATTTTCTTATACCTTTACAGCTGCATTTACACATCTTACATCATTCATTATCTTAGACCATCAGAACTTACTTAAGCTTTCACATCCTCAGACCTTTATGTACCTTATAACATTTTCTTAGACCCTCAAAACCTGAATAGACTTTAAACCTTTTTCTTTCCATCTAATCATTTACCAGAGACATCAGTAGTTGTTACTGAGAACAGTCTTTGCAAAGCAAGTTTTGAATAAAGGAACAGTAAGTTACATGTGAAATCTGTTTATCCTATAATATGAAGCCTCTTATCAAGACAAACCTGTCTGCCTTTCTTGGCAGGAGACCTAGTAGCTCTAGGAAAAGCAAGCCTTGATTATTGCATATGAAATGAACTAACAAGGTGGCTGCAGCCATGAGGAAAGAGCTCATTGCTTGCTGCTGTTAAACTAAGCTACAGTTTGCCTAGCTGTCAATGCCATCAGAGATCAGAGAAGGATAAATCATAGTAGGCAGTATAGTACAGATGTCCTGTGTATCAATTTAAATGACAGACTTACCCACACCTTAGATGATTACTCTCTGCTCCCATGGTCTCAGTGGCTTCATTGGGGCAGAGGTCCCTGGGCAACATCAGTCTTAGAATACCAGGCCTGGAAAACCTGAGAAGCTTTTCTGTAGAGGAAGGACTTAGGGATTGACCTTACTTTGTTTAGGCAAAGTGGGGTAATCAACCTTCCCAGTGTCTTGCTTGTCTACTGTTTGGGCAGGGTCCTGCCAGTGGGTGAGGCATTGAGGCATTTATGCTCAGTGTTTAGCATCACCACAATCCAGGAGGATGGTCATTGCCCCATCTGTCTACTTTGGAGACCTTGCAGTCACTGCTGAGAGCTAGGGCCTTTGTAGAGTAAGCTTTTTCCATTAAACTTTTAAAATGCTATCTTCAGAAGATCTCTTGACAAGATTGAAGACCATTATCTATTAAGTATATCTGAGCTAAACAAACTTCACTTGTTTTTAGTTATTTGGTTGAAAACATACAGGAGGCTAAATAAAGCTCATTTGTGTAAATAAGCTTAGCATGTGTAAATAAAATTAGCATGACAATAAGCGTAGTTCTGAAAATTAAAGAATTTTGATCATTTATAAGGTGACTTATTATTAACTTGCATATTTTAATTACCTTTAACAGTTTACAATAAGTTAGTAGCTTTTTATAAGATTAGGATTTTGTAGCTTTATTCCTGTTAGGTTTAACCATTCAAAAAAAATTTCTGAATTGAACCTTTTTTAGTATCAAAGTAAAACTTTTAATCATAAGTAACAGTCCATGGGAGACTATCAACTTTACTTTCCTGGTCCTTTCATAGTGCACTATTACAGAATATAACAAGTTTCTTATATGACTCAGTTTATCAAAATAGCTAAAGCTTAATTAGCAAAGACAAGGAGGCTACACATACATTCTTTAGTCTGAATAGACCTTAGGTATGGAGAGACATTCTTTAAGCTGGTAGTTTTCAACCTTTGTAATGCTGTGCCCCTTCAACACAGTTTCCTATGTTGTGGTGACTGCCAATCTTAATACTATTCTCTTTGCTATTTCACAACTGCAATTTGCTATTATGAATCACAGTGTAAGGAGACAGTTTTAAGCTACCCCTGTGAAAGGGTCTTTCGACCCCCAAGTGTTGTGAACCATAGATTGAGAACCATTGCTTCAAAGCTCTTTTCCAGACTGCTTTTGTGAGACTGCTTAGGTCATTGTCTTGCTGCATCATAAGATAGGACTATCCCAGCTTCTGGTGTTTAGTGTTCAGTGCTCATAGTTGTGGCCCTAACTCTTTAGCTCTTTATTTATGTTTAAGATCACATATTAATAATATAAAGCATTTTATGAACTTAAATATTTTAGAAAGCTGTTTCTTAAAAAATACCTACTTTTTGACAGGCAGATCTCAGTGAGTTTGAGGCCAGCCTGGTCTACAAAGTGAGTTCCAGGATGGCCAGAGCTGTTATGCAAAGAAACCCTGTCTTGAAAAACAAAACAAATCCAGTTTTTCAGATTTTTCAAAAAAACCACAAAATCTCTCAACTGTGTCTTGTACTCCTGCATTATTAAAAGTAAAAAATACCTTTCTTTTTCTTTCTTTTTTTTTTTTTTTTTTTTAAGAGAGACAAAACAGGGCATAACCAACCTCTCACAGTGCCAACAACCTAATGCTCATTGTGTGGGATTCACTCACAATACTCTGGGTCACCTCTCTGGCCTCACCCTCTGCAGCATACACAGCATGTCTCCATTTCATTGTGGTTGATGTTTCTGGTGACTATCACATACATGGCATGGTCATCTCCAAAACTGCTACGGTTCTTCTTGTGGGCTCTCCTTTGGAACTTAGCCCTACCACACAGTGGCAAGTCTCAGCTGGTCTCCATGACTTCTTTGTGTCTTTAAAACCAAAACCACTTGGGTGACTCTTATATTACAAAGTTTGGCTGCCAGTGTAAGGTATATTCCTATATATGAATGCATGAAGATGCAGTTTTAATACATTCTTAAACAAACAAGCATTGTTTTTAAATCTTATCTTTCATAAACCTTGTTTTCAGGACAGGATTTATCCTACAAAAATCAATCCTAATCAAAAATATCCTGGAGACTTGTTGCCTCCTTGTTTGGTTTATACCATATGGTCACCTTTAATCAAGATTATGGTGAAATCACATGACATTCATGCTCTCCAACCCTTAGCAAAGATGGCGGCAAGCCACATGTTGCTTATATCCCAAAATGGAGTCATGCCACAAGGTTTCTTTAAGATTACTCTGCATAGTTTTTTTTTTTTAAGCTGTCCTGCTTACTCTCTTTTCCCTGACACAGGACATAACACAACTCTAGAGCCAGCTTTTCAATAAAGTATATTCTAATGTTATCCACACCCAAAAGATATTTGAATCCCTGCTAACCTAAATCCAGTGACCAGAAAGCTCATAGATAAATTCTGAGCTCTGGCCTTCAAAACAGCCATGGCAAGTGGTAGCTGGTGGCATGCGGTGGCAGCACAAAACACAGAAAGCTCATACACTCAAAGGAGATCAGTCAGTAACAAAACATGGGTTGGCCCCCATATATTCACACATTCAACTGAGCATGTATCAGTCTAGGCCCCCATGTTTGCAACAAAGCTTGTACACAAACCAGAAAACACAGACCCATCTGCACATGTAAAACACAGGCAAACGATCAGAACCAGGCGGTGAGTGGCATCTTGGCCCTGTTGAGCCCCTTCCACATCCCAGCTTTTGATTCCACAGGACAGATCAGCTTATTACTCACCAGACCTCAGTAGATGCTTGCTACTTTTCTCAGCATGGCAGTTCATTCCAATAGTCCGTGAAATCAAAGTCACACTTCAGAGCCTTGGGGCGTCTCAAGGTACATGCCTCCTGAGACGGCCCTCACCTCTGGTCCTGGAGTTCTGGAACGAAGGTCCAGCTTTTAGAATTTGGGTGGGTGGTCTAAATTTCACTGGGGCCTCCAGAAAAGGTTAATTCCACCTTATGAGAATAAGACCACTACCACAGTTTTGAGTCAAATTTGAAGCAAGCTTTAATTAAAATAATGGCCAAGGTGATGGACTCTGGCCAGGTCCATTCTGGAGTTCCCAGAATATGACCATGAGCTACATTGGCCAGGTGCTTATGAAGGCAAACCCATAAGACTGTGTACCTCCTGCCTTCGTCCATTTGGGGGCAAGCATATATCCTGATGTACTTCCTGCCTATTAACCTCCATTAACATGTGATCAAGCACATCTGGTGGAGCTGGGTCAACCAAACTTGTTTAGGGAGGTGGAAACATGTGACTTATTATGTTAATCCCAAAGATGGGAAGAGAAAGACCACTGATCCCCAAATTAAAGCAAGCAATTAATTAAAGCAAGCTTTTTTAATTGTGTACACAGGCTGCCTCCCCCAAGGCGGGGTTTGAGAGTTAAGCACTGGATATGAGGAAGAGAAGGCTTTTACAGCTCAGGGCTAGGTTCCCAAATGGGGGGTTTGGGGGGCAAAATAGGCGGGGTTACAGTAGTAGAGCATAAGCATAATAAGTTAGTCCCTCCCGAAACAAAGACATGGTTGCAAGGTAGACATTACAAGATGGTCATAACAAGGTAGCCATAAGGGACTTATATGTGCGAGACATTTTTGTTTTGTGGATCTTTTATGTACAGTAATTAAACTTAAAATATAACTTTGGCTCTCACAATGGGTCTCCGTGAGTTTCAGACCACCCTGAGCTTCAGACCAGTTAGGTCTGTATAGAACCTGCCTAAAAGAGAGAGCAAAAGACATGAACATTCTTTTTACTCTTAAGCTTGCTTATTGCCAGAACTTTTGATAATATGGCCTTTCTAAGTTAAAAACTGAGTATGTATTTTGAGATGAACTATTAGCTTATTTTTTATTATTTTTTGAGAGTGGATGTCACTATGCAGCCTTTGCTGGTTTGGAACTCACTCTGTTAACCAGACTGGCTGTGAACTTTTGGCTTCTGCCTTTTACCGCTGGGATTATGGGGTACCACAACTGGTAGGGGTTTGGAGCTCAGTGGTAGAATGTGTCAGGCATTAAATTCAATTCCAGTGTTGGAGATGTGATCCTATAAAACAACAGTGTTCTAATTTGGCTTTATTATAAAATGTTTATAATGTGTTGACTAAAGTACAGAGTAATTCTTTTGTGTAAATATAAAATGCTTAGTAGTATTTAAAATTAAGTATTTAAAATCATCATATCATGTTTGGCTTTTTTTTCTTTCCTCTTTTATGTGCATCATAAATTTACCCTCGTAACACTTTGCAGGCAGGAGTTCTTTTGTGGCAGGATCTCTCATATAATCCAGACTGGCCTTGAATTCCTGATCCCCCATCACTTACCCAGCGCTGGTATTGTAGTGCTGGTGTTGTAGACATGCACCACCATGCCTGACTCCTTTTGACCATTAGTATTTAAGTGACTGGTGAAGGTGTGTTAACTATTTGTACATCAATAGGTCTCTGCAATGTTTTCATCTTGCAGGTCTCAAACCCTATCCCCACTTTCTAACAATTGTCAGCTACCATTCTACTTCTGCAGGCCACACATATAGTATGTCTTCTATCACTCCATGCAATATCAGCTTGCTCTCATAGCTCAGTTAGTATAGGTGATATAGTAAGGAGCATGAGTGACTGGACCTGTTTTTAAAGGCTTTGTTTCCCTTTTGCAGGTATATCCGACTTTATGGGAGAAAATTTAGCAAAGAAGATCATGTTCTTTTTATTAAGTTATTGTACGAGCTGGTATCAATTCCAAAACTTGAAATCAGCATGATGCAGGGATTTGCCCGTCTCTTGATCAATTTATTAAAGTAAGTCTACTTTCTGTTATTCCTGGTGAGATTTTGTTTTTTTAAGGTTTAATGGATTAAGAATGAATTTTGGGAAATGAACAGAACAGTTACCCAAAGTTTAATTGGTATTGATTTAAACATTTATTTTCTCTGTGAAACTTTTAATTGTACATGCTCAACTATAGATGGTTAGATTGTTTTATTTATGGTAATTATTTGCTCCATGGGGTATAAACTATCCTTGTACCCAGCAAAGGTTAGAAACATTAAGTACCATCCATACACATGGTACAGCAAAGCATGAAATTTGGGAGCTGGAAAGATGCATCAGTGGTGGATAAGAGCATTTGTTGCTCTTTCAAATGACCTGAATTTGCTTCCCAGTACCCACATGACAGCTCACAATCATCTGTAACTCCAGTTCCAGGGGATCCCACATCTTCTTTGAGAGTATACATGTGGAATACATACACATGTGCAGGCAAAATACACATATAAGAAAAGTATGAAATTCATCTACAGTAATGGTGGCACAAGTTTAAATGCTTTCTTTAATAGGCACTGCTTTTTGTTGAGGAGTGCCAAGTTCTTACTTAGTGTTTATTCTAACAGTGAGTGGCTATGGGTAGAGACAGGCAAAATACACTAATTAGCTGTCCTCTCTGTGCAGTATACTTAATAACCATGTATCTGAATAAATGATTTCATATATTTATATTTCTTTTTAATTAGGAAAAAGGAACTTCTCTCAAGAGATGATTTAGAGTTACCTTGGAGACCACTTTATGATATGGTGGAAAAAATATTATATTCCAAGACAGAACACCTGGGATTAAATTCATTTCCTAAGTAAGTATTTTGTAGCAGAAGTTTCTCAGGTCCCACTTGGCCCCGTGGTCCCGTAGCCACTTATAAAATAATTATTCAGAGGCTTAATATTAATTATCAACTGTATGGCCTATGGCAGGCTTCTTGCTAGCTAGCTCTTATAGTTTAACTCAACCCCTAACTATCTATGTATCACCATGTGTTCTGTGGCTTTACCTGCATCCCATTACATGTTGCTCTTAGGATGGCAGTCTGGCATCTCCTCTGCCTCTGCCTTTCTTCTTTCTTATCTCTGTTCTTGGATTTCCTGCCTGCCTCTAAGCTGCCTTGCCATAGGCCAAAGCAGCTTTATTTATTAGCCAATGGCAGTAACATATTCACAGCATACAGAAAGACATCCCACAGCAGTATTTCTGTTCAAATACTTCTTTGGGTCCATGTGTGACTTTTAGGGGATTAAATACAATGGAAGAAAATGGGTTATTTTAAATAAACAAGCAAATACTTTTTGTTGTTTATTTTATTTTATTTTTATGTGTTTTGAGATGAGGTCTCTCTGAATAGTTCTGGCTGTTCTGGAACCCACTATGTATGTAGACCAGGTCTGCTTTGAACTCACCAAGATCCACCTGCCTCTGCCTCCCAAGTCCTAGGATTAAGGATGTGCACCACTGCTTGATGCAAATCCATATTTTAATGTGCTCATTTCTGCATAATTTGCCTTTACCGTTTTGAAACAATTTGAATCTATTTCTTCCTCAAAGCTTTTCCGCCAATATGTCTCTGATAGTTGATGTCACCATACTTCTAATCATTCTTTTGTTATTAGATGTAATAGTTATCTGCTGTTTGGTTTTTTCTCAAAAAGTTACTTATTTTCATTGTGCATGTTTGTGTGTGATTGTATGAGTTCATGTGCACTACATATGTTCAGCAGCCTTCGGAGGCCAGAAAAAGGCATTGGCTCTCTTGGAACTGGGGCTGCAGTTTGTTGTAAGCTGCCATGTTGGTTCTAGGAATTGGACTGGGTCCTCTACAAGAGCTTCAAGTGCTCTTAACCATTGAACTCTCTCTCAACAGTCTCCCTCCCAACCTGGCTTTTTATATATTTTAATTCATTAAGTAAAGTAAATGCTTTAAGATAAGGAGCCTTGCATATTCCACACGACATTCACTATAAACAGTTAAAGAAATCAGGTCTTCCCACCTCCACAACAAAAAAAATAAACATGAATGCATGGTCCTCCTGCTCAGCCTCCCAAGAGCTGGGTTTACTGCGTTGTTCCACATGCCTGGACAAAGTACCAGTTTTACTAATTGACTACATTTAGGGTATAAACTATTCAAAAGTCATTCCTTAGTTTTTGTAATTTCCTTCTAATGTTTAGAACTATAGCTGTCTTGCTGATTATTGGTTCCTTACATATATACCATGACTCTTCAAGACCTAATTTGTATAAATTTTGTATTTATTTTGAATGTGCAAAGTATACTATGATCATTTGCCTCTTTGTGCTAATAGTGATCTCAGACTTGACAGTTCAGTATCATTTCTATTGACAGGGTTTTGTCTAATTGTGATCACTTTTCTTCCTAACTTTTAATATTCACAGACTTTGCAAATTTGGCTTAAACTGTTTTAAATATTTTTAGTAATTAAAATTATTATTACTACCGGGTGGTGGTGGTGGTGGTGGTGGTGGTGGTGGTGGTGGTGCACGCCTTTAATCCCAGCACTCGGGAGGCAGAGCCAGGCGGATCTCTGTGAGTTCGAGGCCAGCCTGGGCTACCAAGTGAGTTCCAGGAAAGGTGCAAAGCTACACAGAGAAACCCTGTCTTGAAAAACCAAAAAAAAAAAAAAAAAAAAAAAAAAAAAAAAAAAATTATTATTACTATTATTGGTCTTTTGAGATAGGATTTTTTTGTGTATCCTTGGCTATCCTAGAACTAGCTCTATAGACTGGGCTGGGCTTGAATTTACAGAGATTCGTCTGCCTCTGACTCCTGAGTGCTGAGATTAAATGTGTGCACTACCACCGCCTGGCCTAAAAATTAATTTTTAAAGGCAGGTTCTTGTTAGGTAGCTAGTCTGACTTCAGATTCTTGATAGCACAGGCTAGCCTTGGCCTTGTAATTCTCTTGTTTCACCTTCCAAATACTGGGGTTGTAGGCATAAGTACCCCACCTGTCTTGTTCTTTAGATTTTATTAGCTGTTTCCTGTTAACAGTCTAGAATGATTTGTCATACATATGTACTAACTTCCTGAAGAACACTGTTTTATCTGTCTGTATCAACTTGTTTCTTTCATAAATTAAAAATTTAAAGACTTGTGTGGTTTCTTTTACTGTCTTAGACATGGTGAAAGTTGCACTGGATCTAAGGCTTCTCTTAGGTCAACAGTCTGAACTTCTTGCCTGTGACTGCAAATGGCAGATTTTTAAGAAACTTTTTACATTATAGATTTAATGGTGAAGAAGAGTTAAAAATGACTACAGGCAGTAGTGAATTGAGGCCTTAGTTGGATTTTGGGCAAGTGGTGCAGGTAGAGTGTCAGGAATCATTCTCTCCTTGAGATTTCATGTGTTAAAATAAGGAAAAATTCCAACCATAGACAGACTAAAATTCATCATGAGGGTGAATGGTATTGTGTACAAATAGGCTTTTAAAAAATTATTGTTAGGACAATTTTCTGGGAAAGCATTTTAAAGATGCCTTTTGAGTGTTACTTCTGTGGGAAAAGTGTGGCATGGATTAGATGAACTGAGCCTTCATGTAGTAACTTCAGGAATTTTTGACTGGCATTACTGTTTGACAGATTTCTGTGACCTGTTATTTGTGTTCAGATTAGTTGCCTTTCTGAAATTCTTCTGCTCTGAAAGTTGTTGGTAGATGAATGGTAGGGAAAAGACAGATTTTTGTTGTTGTTGTTGTTGTTTCTCATTGTGTCATTTCTTGGTGCTTTATAAACAGACGTCTTGCTTCTTGCCAGGACAGGTGTACCTGTGCAAAGGAAGCCACTTCTTTTAAAGCCTTAAGATGGTCAATAGTGAATGCCCATGACTTTTTGCTTTAGTCATACCAGCTATTTGCCTAGAGATTTTATGCTAGTACATTTGGTGCTTGTGTTTCAGCCTATAATCTTTGTAGCATCCTTACTATGTTTTTTTTCTGAAGCATTACATCTTCCATGGTCTTGTGGAAATCCTCCTCCTTTAAAGATTCATCAGTGGCTTTTTTTTTTTAACTTTTAAATATTCATCTATGTATGTTCACCATGTGTATGCCTGGTGTCCAGAACACTCAGAAGAGGGTGTCAGATTACTTAGAACTGGAGTTATGGATGATTGTGAGCCACCATTTGAGTGCTGGAAATCAAGCCTGGGTCCTCTGGAAGAGCAACAAGTGCTTCAAACCTCTGAGCCATCTCTTTGGCCCAGCCAGTGGCTGTTGTTTTAAAGAGATGCTGTTATTCTACTGAACTCTTTGCTCAGTGGTGAAGAACATGCCTAGCATGCCTGAGACAGTGGTTTATATCAATCAGTGTCTAAACTATAATTGGTTGTATGCTAGTTTTTGTAATTATACTAAAATTGTATTTACCAGTAATATTAAGGATGAAATTATAGTTTAGTGTTAAATGTGTGCTTAGCACTTGTAAGGCCCCAGTCTTAATCTCTAGCACTAAACACCATATTCATTCTTTATACTCAGTGACAAAAACAAATAGAAACAGTACTTTGGAGCCGCTGGCTCAGTGAAGAAAGGTGCTTGGTGAGCTGTGCTAGCACAGTGACTGGAGTTTGATTTCTGGAGCCTTGTCTAAAGGTGAAAGGAGTGAACTGACTCCACAGAGTCGTCTCCTATTCCCACATCATGGACACATCTACAATAATAATAACTTTAAAAATGATTAAGATATAAATAGCACTTTAATCTTAAAAGAGAAATAATTATAAAATGAGTTTCAAATATGCAGATGTTATTACAACAAAATATATGATACTCAGCTTTTGCATCTATTCAATATGAGTTTGTTTGGATTTTAAAAAGAAAAGATCAAATATTTTATGCAAGAAATATAAGGACTGGAAAGATAGCACAGTAGTTGAGATCATTGGCTGCTCTTATAGACGACCTGAGTTTGATTCTCACCACCCACTATCTCAGGCAGCTCACTGTCTCGTATAACAGGCTCCAGGGGATCTGACAGGTTATTCTGGCCTCTTAGAACACTGAACACACATGTACTTACATGAACACAGGCAAAACACTCATGAAATAAAAATAAGTCTGTAAAACTGGGCATGGTAGCACATACCTTTAATCCCAGCACTTGGAAGGCAGAGGCAGGTGGAGCTGAGTTACAGGACCAGCCTGGTCTATAAAGTAAGTTCCAGGAAAGTTAAGCTACATAATGAGACTCTTATCTCAAAAAACAAAAATAAAATAAAACTAAACAAAGAAATGTAAAAAAAAAGGAACTTTTGACATTAAATAAATATTGGGGCTTAGATAAAGAATACCACAGCAGACATTACCTAGAAGCAAAGGGTGACTAGGGAAAAGGAATATGTAAAGCTATAGAGAATATTCAGTAGGCTTCTAGGGAGATTATCAGTAAAATTGAAGTTTGGCACTCAGTGCTCAAAGCAATAATGCCTAGCTGGGTATGGGTATGGCAGGCAGATCTCTGTGAGTTCCAGGCAGCCAGGACTACATAGTGAAATCCTGTTTCAACAATAGCAAAGAGAGAGAGGGGGGGGGGAGGAAGGAAGAAAGAAAGAAAGAAAGAAAAGAAAGTCATCCATGTCTTGTCTAGTGTTGTCTTTTCAAGATAAGATCTCAGTTTCACTCTGGAACCAAGACTACTACTAGCCTTGAGCTCTAGATCATTCGCCCCCATTTTTCTAGTGCTGGTCTCTGTATAATTTCTGTGTTGATGTGTTTTGTTCCTTGCCATGTTGTATAAGAATGCCAGTAATATGAAGCTTGTGTACCAGAGTGTGAGAGAGAGTTGCTGGAGACTGAACCTTGGGCCTTGGCCTGCTATTCATGTGCTCTTACCAACTGAGCTACAACCTCTGCCTGGCTTGATTCCATGCCTCTACCAATTGCCAGATTAATGATTTGATTATAAAACTGTTAAAATAAACTGAGTATCATCATTCATACATCTAATTCCAGCACTCAAAAGACTGAGGCAGGAGGTTTGCCATGAGTTTGAGGCCATCTTAGGCTGCATAGTACGTTGAAAGTCATCCGAGGATAAAAAGCAAAAACCGGTCTTTAAAAACAACAACAAAACATTGTTACTTATAAAATTTTCATATGTTCCACTGGATATTCAGATTGAAAAAGAAATCAGTTGCTTTAGTCGTATTTCTTTTTCCTCAGTGCTGGGATTATAGGAGTGTACCACCATTACATTTTTTGTTGTTGTTTTCTTGGAGTAATTCACAAATTGTTGGGTATTTAATATACCTGGCTTTTGACCACTAAAGATTGTTTAGGCTCTCTTCAATCATTTACTTTAAGAGTGACCAATGGTGTGCTGGAGAGATAGCTCAGGGATGAAGAATACATGCTGTTCTTTGCAGAGAATTCAAGTTTGGTTCTGTGGTCACCAGTATCCATGTTGGGCCACTCACAGTGACCTGTAACACCATCTCCAGGGAGAATGGATGTCTCTGCCATTCATAGGCACCTGCACTTACTCAAATCCCTCCCTACACCCACACATACACATTTAAAAATAATAAAAATAAATCTTTTTAAAAAATCATTAAAAATTTCCTTTGAGATTGGGGATTATTCTGGTGGAGCACATGCTTATCATGTGTGAAACACTGGGTCTTCACCCCTTTCCAACACACACACTGAACTATACTATCCAGCCCACCCTATGTTATCTGTATGTGGTTCACTGACTCACAGCATTCCACCTGCCTCAGCCTCCCCAGAATTTAAGACATATGGCACTATACCTAGCAGGTTTTTTGCTTTGAGAATCATACCTTCTTTTTTCCTGTTTTTTGATTTTTTCCAGGCCATGAGCCTTTTCCCTGTATCAGGTCTTCTTTTCACTTAATATCACTTTCCATGTTCCCAGGGCTCTGAGATAAAGTATGAGAGGTATTTTGTGAAGTTTACGGGTTTTTTTGGTGTTTTTTTTTTTTAATTTTTACATATTTCTATCTGTACTAGGTTTATTAGGTAGTACTTTTTACAAGCAGCAGTTTTTCTCCATGTATGCCTCAGACTAAAATTGATGCTCTTAGAAAGGTGAACTAATTGAGCCAGTGACCCAGAGTGATTGACACATAGGTTTGTGTACTTGTACTTTCATTGAATACATTGTAAAGTGTGCCATTGATTTGTTACTTTGCTTCTCCTTAGGGAATTCAGTTTCGAAAAGCTAGGTGAATGGGACACAGCTTTTATCCCAGCACTGGGGAGGCAGCTGTCTCTAAAACAAAGGAATAGTATAAAAATTAAAAATTTTAAATTCAGTTTTGCAATACTTAGTTCTTTAGTTCTTGAGCTTCCTCCCAAGCTTACCTTGAGTTGAACACTATTGTTCTTGGCTCTTGAGCAGAAATGCTAGAGAAACCAGCAAGTCACATAGCATTGCTTATAGTGGTCCTTGGACCTCTTCATTCTTCCCAGCACTTCTGTATCTGCTGAATTTCTAAGAGGGAACAGTTTTGACACAGTAATGCAGCAAGCTGTGCTTTAAACTTTCATAGTCAAGAAATAGAGTGATTACCTTTTACAAGTGTTTTATTCCTTAATACCCTTTAACTTAGAAGGAGTCATTTTATTGACTTGCTTTCTTCAATTTGATTATTTCCAGTATTTCTATCTTACATGTATTTTGACATATTTAAAACAGCTTTGTCATTTGACCGCCTATGCACATACTATTTTTAGGTGACATTTTATAATTAGAAGTGCTTCATTTGTTAACTGACTGTCTTTCAGCTCTTAAAACTCTGTGTGCCTTGTGTGTTTGTCCTTATGAAAACCACAGCTTAGAGTGCCATGTGCTTCATACTGTTTTAAAAGCAAAAGATAATCAACATTTTCTCCTCTCTCTCCTCCTTCCTTCCCTTCTATCTCAGAGTTCCAAGTACTGAGATTGTTGGTAATTGGTAGAGGTTTTTGGTGGTTGTTTTAATTTTTTTGTTTGTTTGTTTAAAGACAAGATCTCTATGTTGCCCTGTCTATTGTGGAACTCATTATGTAGACCATGCTAGCTTTGAACTCAGAGATCTGCTTGCCTCTGCCTCTTGGGTACTGGGACTAAAGGAATGTACCATCTGGCCTGTGCTGGTAGAGTTTTTAATTTAGGAGAAAATACAAAATTGTAATGGAGGTAAGTGTTTATAAGTTTGACACTAGTAACATAAGAACTTGTATACTGTTTACTTCAGAAAGAAACACACAGATCTTTTTGGTTATAGTTTTATTTCATGAAATGATGCTCTATGTACAGAGTGTGATATAGGTTATTTTTGCTAATAAAATTGTAAGAATTATGCATTTGTGAGCTTTTACAAGTGGACAGAGACAGTTTACATTTAAGTTACTGTATGTATGCACACACACACACATACATACACACATATCCCCCTTTATATACATGTGATAGTTAGAGGACAACTTGTAAGAGTCAGGTCTTTCCATTACAGTCATCAGCCTTGGAAGCATGTGTGGTGATATATTGTGTCCCCCAATATATTGTGCATCCTAATAAACTTATCTGGGGTCAGAGGACAGAACAGTCACTAGATAGACATAGAGGCCAGAAAATGGTGGCACACATGCCTTTAAACCTATCACTTGGGAGGCAGAGATCCATCTGGATCTCTGTGAGTTCAAAGCCACACTGGAAACAGCCAGGCATGGTGACTCACACCTTTAATCCCAGGCAGTGATGGCAGAAAGCAGAAAGGTATATAAGGCGTGAAAACCAGGAACTAGAGCTGGTTAAGCTTTTAGGCTTTTGAGCAGCAGTTCGGCTGAGATCCATTTGGATGAGGACTCAGAGGCTTCCAGTCTGAGGAAACAGGATCAGCTGAGGAATTGGCGAGGTGAGAAAGCTGTGGCTTGTTCTGCTTCTCTGATCTTCCAGCTTTAACCCAATACCTGGCTCCGGGTTTGTTTTTATTAATAAGGCCTTTTAAGATTCGTGCTACAAGCATGCACTTTACTTGCTGAGCCATCTTGCCAGCCCTAATTTAGGAGAGAGAGAGAGAGAGAGAGAGAGAGAGAGTTAGTTATTTCTTATTTTATTATTTTGTGTGTACCAGTGTCTTGCCTGCGTGTATCTAGTCAATACTTGCATGCATGCAGTACTGGTGGAGGGGAGGGTGTGTCAGATTCCCTGGGACTGGAGTTACACAAGGTTGTGAACCTCCTTTCATCAAGAATAGTTTTGGGAAGGAGTGAGTGTGAGGTAGAACACTTGTCTCATATGCTCAAGGTTCTGGGTTTAATCTTAAAAATAACTAGTTTGGACCTAGATAACTTAATTATTTAAAAATTGTTTTTAAAATTATGTGTTATTTTTTATATAGTATTTTTTACTCATTGATAATTTTATATAGGTACACAATTTTTTAAAAATGTATAATTTTATGTTCATTGGTGTTTAGCCGGCATGTATGTCTGGGTGAGGGTGTCAGAAACTCTGGAGCTGGGGTGAGCTGCCATGTGGATGCTGGGAATTGAACTTAGGTCCTCTGGAAGCACAGCCAGTGCTCTTAACTGCTGACTATCTATCCAGCCCCTGATTTTTGTTTTTTTGAGACAGGGTCTTACTTATTATATAGACTTGGCTGGCTTGGAGCTCTCTGTGTAGACCAGGTTGGCCTCTAACTCACACAGGTCCACCTTCCTCTGCCTCCTGAGTACTGGAATTAAAGGCCTGCACCATCACACTGGACCCTATACACAAAGTATTGTTAATCAAATTCACCCTCACTCCTCCTTTCTGACTCCCAGCTTTCTTCCCATGTTGCCTTCCAACTTGATGTCTTTTGAAAAATAAATTTTAAGTATTTTTCCTTTATAAATTATTTTAAGGCTACCATGTAGCAGTATACTCTATTTTCATAGTAACACACCTCTAGGAAAAGTTTGTTATTTCTTTTTTTAGGGCGGTATGGGTAGGATCTTGCTGTGTAGTCCAGGCAGGACTCCAGCTCCCAGCAGTCCTGCCACCACACCAGGCCTGGTACTTGTTTTTTATTATCTTTGTATCACTGTCCCACTTCCATTTGTGGTTTAGTGATGGAGCCCAGGGCTTTGTACTTGCTAATAAGTGTTATACCACTGAGATATACCCTAGCCTGGCTTTCTGTATTGATTCATCAAAGAGTTATTTGCTTTTGATGTCTTTGTTTTTGAGACAGAGCTTGCTTTATAGCCTCAAACTCACAGTCCTGCTACCTCTGCTTCCCCAGGGCTGGGATTACACCACACTTGGTTTACAGAGGGCCATTTAAATTACTACTATGATAGTTAAGATTACTTAAATCTTTTATTCTTCCCTTTCCTCATTCACTACATAAAAATAACACATTCCAGACTCTGGAGTGTCTTATTACTTATGAATGATCTGGATCCAAAATTTGATAGATAATGAAATGATAAAAGTAATTTCCCCAGTGACCTGTCACTTAAGTCATTTTCACCAGTTATTTCATAAATAAACACTGATTATTAATGGGGTATTTGTAGTGATTTCTAAAACTATTTAAAGAACATTGTATTTACTTTTAAACTATTCTACCTTTATTCAAGAATTAGAGAATAAGTAGTTGAATTTTGTTAAAGTTCTTGATAGTATTTCTACCAAGGGTTGTGTTTTTGCTACTGGGATTTTTCAAAAAACAAATATAACCAGTCTTTTTAGAGCAATTAAAAATATTCACAGGCTGGAGAGATGGCTCAGCAATTAAGAGAATGTGCTGTTTTTCCAGAGGACCCAGGTTAGGTTTCTAGCACCCATGTCAGGCAGCTCACAACTGCTCGTAACTTAAGGTCTAGGGGATCTGATGCCTTCTTCAGGTCTCCATGGGTTCCCTTCCCCCCATATTTAAAAATAGTTCAAATTGCCGGCAGTAGTGGTGTATACCTTTAATACAGAGGCAGGTGGATCTCTGTGCGTTTGAGGCCAGCCTGGTCTACAAAGCAAGTTCTAGAACTGTTACACAGAGAAACCCTGCCTCGAAAAAAAAAGTTCAAATTGTTCAAATTTAGAAGTTATTATACTAATTTTACCTGAGAAGGAAATGTGATATCAGTAACATTTTATTTTAGAGGAATACTTTAATTTTAATGAAAAATTAGTGCTGACATTGCCTCCATGTTGATGATGTACTTTATTTATAACTGATGAAATAATCTGAATGACTATGAAAAAAATGACTAATAACTGAACAATATTATACTTTGAAAGATGGGTGATAGAAAATGTTTGACTGGCTAAAGGTGAGTTAGCTTAGATAGCTTAGATTGAGAAAAAGAAGGTAAAATTAACTGACTTCTACATGAAGAAATTGGTACTTGGTTAGGGAAAAAAATACTATTAAAGAGTTCAAGGCAGGTAAAGATGGAGTGTGCCATTGTTACTGTTTCCCAATTCATGTGTGAAAAAAGCAATCAGAATTACCTTGACATGAAATTTTAGTTCAGTTGAGGCTATGAATACTTCTGGGCTTATTCTTATTTTTTTTTTTTTTTTTTTTTTTTTTTGGTTTTTTTTCGAGACAGGGTCTCTCCGTGTAGTTTTGCGCCTTTCCTGGAGCTCACTTGGTAGCCCAGGCTGGCCTCGAACTCACAGAGATCCACCTGGCTCTGCCTCCCGAGTGCTGGGATTAAAGGCGTGCGCCACCACGCCCGGCCTCTTATTTTTAATATATCGTATACTATGTGTTTTGGGGGCTTAAGAGTTAATCTTGGGGCTGGAGAGATGGCTCAGTGATTAAGAGCACCGCCTCTTCTTTCAGAAGACATGGGTTTGATTCCCAGTATCCACATGGCGACTCACAACCATCTGTGTGTAACTCTAGCCCCAGAGGATCCTATATCGTCTTTTGACATCCATGGGCACCAGGCATGCAGTGATATAAACCACCCATACACATAAAATAAACAATTCTTTAAAAAATAAAATAAAATAATGTTAATCTTATCTTGATAGCTACATAAAACTAAGAACCAGGCTATAAAAAAACCTTCACGATTTTGAAGTTTGAGTCTTAGTAACTGAAAGCAGAAGTGTTGACCTTCTTGTTCTGTACAATCCTGGTACAATCAGAGTATATTAGTGCCATCATGAGGAAATTGGGGTGTGGAGAAGAAAATTCACATGGAGCTGAAACAGGAACAAGAGTTTAAGAATTCACTTTTTGTATCTTTAAAAAGAAATTTCTCATTTGTGTGTGATGTCCTGAATCATAAATTCATGGCTGCTAGGCAGAACTGTTGTCAAAGCAAAATGAGAACAAATTTTTATTCCTATGAAATTAAAAGTGTAATGATTTTTGCAAAATACGAATTTAAAATTGTTGATATTTTCTGTGGTGCCTAATAATTCTTGACTACATAACAGCTTTCAATATATTATCTCAGCTAATTTTTATACTAGCTTTATGAGAGGGTAGGTATTATTTGTTACAATGAAAAGTACTAAGCTGTAATATTACATTCCTAGGAACAGTAGAATTAGAATTCAAAATCAGATTCAGATTTGTCTGACTTTTAGGTTCAAACTGAAGCACTGTGTACTCCATGGCCTTATTTTTTAAGTGAACAATACCATTTCTAAGAGAAAATGGGGTTTGAGAGACCCCATCCAAAGCTTTTAGTCACTCTGTAGAAGACCCCTTTTTTAAAAATTAGCAGTTTGACTTATCAGTTTAGTAATATAAATTTCCAACAATTGGGAAAGTATGTAGTGATTAGTCAATCCCTCTTTTAAAAAAAATTAGTAAGATGTGGTCTAGTAGCATCTAGCCTTAACCTTTTATTTTATTTTTAAACAGAAACATTGTTCCCTTCATCTTGAGAGATTACAAGAATCACAAAAGGTCACTATACAGATATCACAGGTTAGAGAGATTGTACCCTTTTCTGAATAAAGAGCATAAATTCCATGGTGCAGGCCTTATGTGGAAGAAGGGGTTGGAACTGACTTTATGTGAATGAAATCACAATCTACAACCCTTGACTCTGTAAGAAGTTACTACAGAAGTAGGTGTTATTTATCATTAACTTCCTGTGCTTGTTTCTAGAATGAAGGCAACACTTAGCTGTGCAGTCTTTAATGGCTTGCTTTTTGGAATAGTTTCTTTCTTGGTGTAGGAAATTACTTAGGAGAAGTAGCAGGTTTTCTGTAACATTTAAATCTGAAATCAGTTGTTTACTAAACTAGTAAAATCAGTGGAAAGTTAATGTGAGCACAGACATTAGGAAGTGGCAGAGTCATGTATCTTTTCCTTAAAAGATACCTTTAAAGTCTGAGCTTAAATTGGACTGCTTTCTAAACCTACATCCTGATTCTATAACTTGTTACTAACTGGTTCTTCAATCTGAACTGAAAGAAGATCTAAGACATCTGTTTGTTCCCCTGATAAAAAGCATTAATTGAGTATTTTAAGCAAACAGAAAGAAGTTTAATTATCCCTGCAAATTTGAACAGCCTTATTAGAATAGAAGCACATTGGGTATCCTGGAGTAATTAGAGAAAAGTTTATATTCACTCACTCTTTTTCCACTAGGTAAACTTAGATGCCCAGTAAACTATTTCCTAATTGTCTGGCTTTTTGTGTGAGAGAGAAAAGAGCTGTTCTCTGGGGATCAGAACAATGCTTCTTGATATTTTCTGTTTTCTAGTGTAAAAGTTACCCTGTGAGTTACTTACTGATCCCCACCCCCCCAGGAGTTTGAAAGTGAAAGATGATGCTTACAGCAACTAGTTAATAACAAGATTGCAGTTTTCTTTCTAGGTTGAAGTTACACAATGTATTGGGTGCTTGTGCTGAGCTTGTTTTATTCTGTTCCTTGGCATTTCCTTGTAGTTTAGTAATTAAGCTTTCAGAGAAAATGGTCAGACCTCTGGACTTGAAGAATTTCAGAAGGGTTAATAATAAAATGTCTGAAACCTTAGTACCCCTATCCTGCCCTTGAATTTTGGGCATGTTTCTGTTTCTATCTGTATTTATCATACTGTAACTAGTCACAGATTTGTTTTAAATTTCAGTTCATGATACCCCTTTGTTTTGTTTTGTTTGCATTTGACCAGTTTTAACTGTTGTCTAGTTGATATCTTAAACATTCCATTTTGGTCATGTATTTAAACCAGTATCCATGGCCTTTTCATTGAAATTCATGTGTGTTGTTCATTTTGCTCACCTAATTTTATGAGTGGCTGTTCAAACAGATGGTTATTTTTAATAATTGTTACTAGCAGTAAAATGCATTGGAAGGTTAAATAACTCTTAAGTTGATTGACAAGACTTATACCAGTTGCTGGTAGAAGCACACCGTTATTTCATTATATTCTAGTTTATATTTTGATGTAAAAGTACTATAGTAAAAATTACTATTTAGAATTTTCAGCCATTGGGCTTACTTTGTGTTAAATATGGCCATTGTTACCTACTTTGTAAAGACTAAAAGGGATTTATTCTTTTTCCAGTATAATGTTTTCTTCCATTTATTTATCGTAAAAAAAAAAAAAAAATGAGCAAAATTAGGGCAGAGGAAAAAGCAGATTAAGAAGTCTAGGTAGATTATCCTTGTAATTCTGTCTATAGCAAAGAGAAGGTTTAGTTATTACATGTAAACATATAATATCTGGATGTATGTATCTCTGAGATATGGGATTTAGAATTAGCTGTGTTCTTTAAATACCCCAATGTAATTTATTAAATGGCTTTTTTCCCTCCAGTTCTGTAGAAAATGTTCTCAAAACACTCGTGAAAAGCTGCCGACCGTAAGTAGTTCTCAATTTATAAAGCCTCTTGTTTACTTGTGGGCCTTCCCCCATCTTTAGTGTACTTTGAAGAGGAAGTTAAAGGTATAAGTAGTTTCTGATCTTGTAGTGCTAGTCATTGAGCACAACACAGTATTCCTAGCTCCTGATTGAATTTTTACTTCTTTTTTAAAAAGTTAATTTATTGTGTGTGTGTGTGTGTGTGTGTGTGTGTGTGTGAGAGAGAGAGAGAGAGAGAGAGAGAGAGAGAGAGAGAGAGAGAGAGAGAGAGAGAGAAAGAGAGAGAGAGATGCACCTTGGCACATGAGTAGAGACCAGAGGACGATGTTATGAAATATGTTTTTGCCCTTCCATCTTACCTGGGTTCCAGGGATTAAACTCAGATTGTCAGGTTTGCATGGCAAGTAACTGCTGAGCCATTTCATTGACCTTTAAGTTTTTAATTAGTATTACTTTGCTAATAACTGACTGAAAAATTAGGAAAAGAAATTTGATATATAAGGTCCTTGAAGGTAGAACATAATTCATTGATGATGGTTTTGTTTTAAATTGCAATTTGCTACATTAGTACCTGGCACAAATTGCTTGGTAAACTCAATAGAAGTGTTAATAGAAATGTAATGTTATTTTTCATATAAAATAATAAAGTATGCTTTTTAAGTTAACAAAGGTTTATGAAAATATGATAGGTTATATGGGTCAAATGTATAAGTTGACTTCTTTGGGAAGAATCCAAATTTCTCAGATATAGTACTTTATACATCATATTGATTGGTTGATTGAGAAGTAGAAATAGTGTCTCAAGTTCCCATGTTGACTTTGAACTCCTGGCCATACTACCTCCATCTCTTAGTGCTAGTATTATAAGTACGCACCTCCTCCCCGCCCTCAACCCTCCCCTCCCCCATTTTTTATTATACCTTTTTAGATGCACTTAACAATTTACATGTGGCCTCTTTAAATCATGTACCTTCATTTTCTGTGTGTGTGAGAGAGAGAGTCTTAGGATTTTAAGTCTTTAAATTGCAAGGATGCTCCTGACATTTTTATAGAATTGCAGAGTATCAGAGTCTGTAGAACCATGACTTCCTACTCCCCTCTGGTATGAGGAGGACCTTTGGGCCCATGAGGATGCATGGTACCCAGAGACTCATCTAAAATGTCCTAGAGATTCCTGGGCTGGTACCTCTATCTTATTGTTACTGATTATTTATCCCTACATAGACTTGATTTTTACTGAGAATTTTTCAGTTGCTGTTACTTAACACAAAGAAATCAAAACCACAATTATGTTTTCCATGTTGAATTCTATAGGCAGCTTAAGGAGCAGTGTTTTTCAACCTCAAAGCATCTTTCTGAGAGTCCGCTAGATGAAAAGAATTACTTTCTCCTAAGTGTGGTGGAGTATTTATTCTGTCTTTATAAACGTGTACTTATTGTGGGATACCTTGACATTTCTAGTGTGGTATCTTATGAAGTATATTCTCTTCTCCCACAAGACTCTTCTCTTTTGCTGATGGGAACAAACTTAGGAACTCATGTGTGCGGGGCAAGTGGTGCTAATTCTCTAAGCCCTTTCTCCCCTTTCTATCATTCATTTATGAGTGTTTTAATCCAATGGTCAGATACATGGAAACTTTTTTCCCCCAGATATTTTCCAGCAGACGCAACAGCAGAAATGTTAGAAGAATGGCGGCCTTTAATGTGTCCTTTTGATGTAACAATGCAAAAGGCCATCACTTATTTTGAAATATTTCTTCCTACCTCCCTTCCTCCAGAAATGCATCATAAAGGTTTTAAGTAAGTGTGCATATTTGACATATTCTAGAATACAGCAATACCAAGAATTAGCAAGGAGCTAAAAAAAAAGTGCAGTGCATTTATCCTATTTATTATATTCCAAGTATGAAGGCTAAAACAGTTGTGCATGTAATTGTAAAGAAAGTAATGCTTATATGACAAGCCCATTGAAAATGATGGTTTTTAAGAAATCTGAAGAGGAAAAAAAAATAGAACAGTGATAATGGAAAAATGTTAGAAAAGGAGAAAAGCAAACGACATAAGGGAGAAAATTGTGGCAGTTGTTCAGTAAGAGTGTACAATAATTAACAATTCAGGACATTACTAGATGAGATTATATTTTACAGCACAAATAAACAGGGGAGGGGAATACTCAGACAAAAACCATGCCTTTGTTCCATTAAGTTTGAAACTTTCAGTATCGATTTTTTCTAAGTTGTATAGTTATCAGTAAGAAGAGTAGATTTAGAAGTACAAAGAATACCTGGCTTTGAACCATTTTCTATAGTCATTTGCTGTTCATAACAATGTTTTTCTTCTTCAGACTTTGGTTTGATGAATTAATTGGCCTTTGGGTTTCAGTGCAGAATCTCCCACAGTGGGAGGGGGTAAGTCTTTTGTTTATCCCCTTCTGTAGTTTTAAATTCGGAGATAAATAGATCATTTAGTAAATAACTCCTGTTTCTTAGAATTTTTTCTAATAATGTTGTTAATTCCTTTTCTTTCTTTTTTAAAGGTGTGTGTGTGTGTGTGTGTGTGTGTGTGTGTGTGTGTGTGTATCTGTCTATGTGGGTATGTGCATGTGAATACAGATGTCTGAGGAGGCTAGAGGCATCTCATCCCCTAAAGCTGGAGCTCTGAGTATTTGGTTTTGGTTTTGAAGTGTTAGAACAGTTTTAATGGAGAGCTGAGTGTATAGGTGGTAGGGTGCAGGTTCCAGGTGCCTATTTCTACCTCTGCCACCTCTGTCCAGCCATCAAAGACTGTGTCCTTGTGGTTCAGCACTAGACTGGGAGTGAGACCTGGCTCCTTCAGTACCACAAAGCACAGCCTGACTCTCAGAAATGGTGACCTCCACGACACCCCCACCTTGGGGCACTTCCTGGTGGCTGCATGTGCCCAGAAGCTCTGACTCAATCTATAGGAACATATGGAGGGCTCAGAAACATCAGGGGGCAGGAAAGGACTGAGGAATACCCAAGCTGGTGACTAAACTGGTGCCACTTGAACTTGGAGGGTAAATATAGCCCTTGTCATAAGTAGAACAGCAGTGGGGCTTTTCTGTCAGGTGTTTTTGAGCCACCAGATGTGGGTGTTAGAACCCGAATTGAGTCCTCTTCAAAAGGATTGTGGTGCTCCTAAACCATGGAGCCATCTCCCCAGGCCCAGTTAATTTTTTTTCATCTTACTATTTTTTAACAGAAGTAGACAAGCATGCATTATAAAGTGCATGGCTGCTGTTTGCTTTCATTAGTACTTATTATAGGTACTGTTGAACATTTGATGGAGATTTATGTATAAATTTTCCTTTCAACTTTCATTGTGCATAATGCTTTGTGATTTTTTTTTCCTTTTGAGGAGTATTTTTGTTGCAGTTGATTTTATGTGGGTGGCATGAGTCAGATCTTAAATTTGGAAGTTTTAAAAAATCTAAGTCAAACTATATACATTGTTCTAATGATTGCTGAGAAGAACAAAATGAGCTGGGCATGGCTGCACACACCTGTAATCCCAGCACTTAGGAGGCTGAGGCAGGAGTATCATAAGTTCAAGACCATTTTGCTACATAGTAAGAACCATCTCAAGAAAATAAGCAAATAAACATAAAAGAATGGGGGATTATAACTGATGTTTAAAAATAACAAATACATCAACTTAACATTATATTGTTTTTGTTTACTTTCAGCAATTAGTAAATCTCTTTGCTCGATTGGCTACAGATAATATAGGGTACATAGATTGGGATCCATATGTACCAAAGGTAATTAGAACATTTGAATATGTGTATCATAGTCCTGTTACTAACATTATGTGTAAAGGGGAATTTCTTTTAAATATTTATTTATTTATGTGCTTTTGTGTATATGGGTGTTTTGTCTGTATGTACATTTACACACCAGAAGAGGGTATCATATTCCATGGGACTACAGTTGTGAGCCACCATGTGGGTGCTGGGAATTGAAATGAGGACCTCTGGAAGAATAGCCAGTGTTCTTAACTGCTGAGCCAGCCCCCAATTTTTTTTTTTTTTAAGCCCTAATGTCAGGTATTATATTTGTCTTACAGTGGAGGACATGAATTATAACTTTCAGAATGAATAATTTGGAAAGTAGTAATTATTAGGAATACTGTGAATATTAAAATTGCTAGGAATATCATGAATTGATTCCTTCCAAAGAATTTTCTGTGCTAAATTAGATTGCATTCTACAGTGTTAACCACTCCCCCACACTTAGTAATTAAAGCTAGAATATCTCTAGAGTTATATTATTCCAGCTACAGTAGAATTTTTTGCAAAGCCTTGCAGGAGGTGGGAGTTGATATTAGAGCAGGACTAGGATTCAGTAGAAAGGTCCTGGCTGCCTTTGCTTGTATTTTTCTCCACTGTAGCTTTTAAAAACTGACGGACAGAAGCAGGCCCCACCTCCTCTCATTTGGGCTCCTATCAGTAATGATAGCTTTAAAATATAAACTTAGTTGTGTTAAAATACAGTTATTACATGCTGCCTAACATACAGAGTCTTAAGGAGGACTTCAAGACTTCAAGGTTTGAAGAGTGAAAGTGGCCTGTCAGACACTTTTCATTAGGGCTGCTGCTGTCAAGCATCTTTGGCATAGAATGGGAGCATGGGAAAGTAATATGTATGTATGCAGAAGGTAAAAGGCTTCATGTTTAACTGCAGTATCTTCATTTTTTTTCTGTTATGTTTAACTATAAATATCTCATTGTTTGAGTACATGAACTCAGCTGCTTACTATCTTGGCCTGTGACCTCAGAACATCATATAATAAATCTGTTATATCTACTTTCTAATGAATAAAGGAAATTATTAGACACCATAATTTTGCTTAGAGTCCCATGAAAAAAGAGTGTATTTAAGACTAATACCTAACATTCACCTAGCTGTTTAAGGACTTATTTTGATACTTATAAACTTTTTTATTCATGTATTTTTGTTTGTTTGTTTGTTTTGCTTTAAAAGATATTTACAAGAATTCTGAGAAGCCTGAACCTCCCAGTGGGAAGCAGTCAAGTGTTAGTCCCAAGATTTTTGACAAATGCTTATGATATAGGACATGCTGTAATTTGGATCACTGCAATGATGGTTTGTAGTAAACTATATGTTTTATAAATTTTACCAGTACTTTCTTTAACCTTCTGATTCAAGCCCATGTTAATAACTTGGTTGATCGCTTGATTGTCAAATAATTTTCTTCTCGCCTCTTTCTTTCCTACTCCTTCCCTCCTCCCCTCCCTTTCCCCTCCCCTCCCCTCCTCCCTCCCTCCCTCCCTTTCCCCTCCCTCCTCCCCTCCCTTTCCCCTTCCCTCCTCCCCTCCCTTTTCCCCTCCGCTCCCTTTCCCCTTCCCTCCTTCCCCCTCTTTCCCCTTCCCCCTCCCCTCCTTTTCCCTCTTCCCCTCCCTTTCCCCTTCCCATTTCTTTCTTCTCCTACCCCCTCTTTTCCCCTCCCTTCCCTCTACTTTTGCTGGGGATTGAACCCAGGGCCTTATACCTGATAAGATTCAACTATTTCCTGATATGATATTAATGTGGTTGTGATCCATCACTTAAAAATTTCCAAATGGATTTCAGCATCATCTTTCAAATATAAATACACTTTTAAAGCATCATTATATTAAAATTATAGGATTTATTTTACTATTTCTATTGCTCCTTGAATTGTTGTTCTATATTTGATAATGTTTCTGTGGAAAAGAGAGAGTGTTCATACAAATTTACAGTGAAATATTGAAACTCCCCCATTGTTACATAGAGAGGACTTCGGGTTTTTTTTTTTTTCTGATTATTCAAAGGAGAAAAAAATTAATTTTATTATGGAGGTTTCACTGAATTGGGTAATGTCAACCTTGAGTTAATTTTGTTCTTGTTTTCCTAACACACTTCTCACTAGCAATTTCCTTTTGTAATGTGAAAGTTTAATAAAATACCAGTTATAGTAATTATTCTATCAGAAGTTTGAAACTTGTGATACAGTGTTGCTGTTGAATCATTTAAGGTTTCTTGAGTAGTTGGCCTCTTCTGGTTTCTATATTGAGAAACACAGACATTGGCTTCATTTGAGTTGGAAAGCATGTTCCTAAATAACAGTTTTTGTTGTTGTTTTGTTTTTTGAAACTTGAGGGTAAGGTTTAGACAGGGTCTAGCCTACATAGCATTGACTAACATAGAACTTACTATGTGAATCAGGTAGGCCTTGAACTTGTAGTGATTTTCTTGCCCCTGCCTGGGATTATAAATATGAGTCAGTATACCCTTCCTGAATATAATTTGATGGTTTGTTTCCTGTGCTGTTGTTGAAATATCATTATGAGACAAACTGGAGAGTGTAAGCCCATGCTATATATAGCCTTTTAGTTGAATGCTAATTTTTTTCTTCTATTTTCCCCCCTTTGGTTGTTTTGTGTTTGTTTTCATAAGAGATTAATAAAAATATTTTTCTTTTGAATTAAAAATGTGCCTCATAAAATGTGTGTGTTGTGTAAATCTCTTTGTTTCATACAATGAGAAATTTATCCAATAATTCATTTCGAAGAATGCTTTGTATGCTTTATGCTGCCATTCTTTTTTTCTTTTTAAATTGTATACTTATACATGGGAGCCACAGTATTCATGTGAAGATCAGAGAACAGCATGGGGAATCTGTTCTCTCCTTCTACCATGTGGGTGCTGGGTCAAATGTTTTCAGGCCTGAGGCTGTCATCTTTACTCAGTAAGCCATTTCACCATCCCCTATTACTATCATCTTGATATAATCCAGGATTATTATTATTATTCTATCAAGACGATTGTCTTTGTGTCAAATTATATATAGTATCCTTGTTTTTTACTTAAGAACAGTAAAATCTACTGTTCCCTAAGTTGTAAGGTGGCACTTTTTCAGTTCTATAATTAGATTTAAGTAAGTTTTTCTTATGTTTATTGGAATATTTTAAAATGATGAGTGCGAAGTTCATTGAGGAGTTGTTTTTAACTTGTTTAGAGATCTAATTGTTTGTTAGGATAAAGGGGACCCACATTAGAGCTTTGTATTTAGGGTTTGACTTACTGATCCATCCATATACAGTATAATATAGGCACTAACATTGCTCTCCTCTCTCTCTCTCTCTCTCTCTCTCTCTCTCTCTCTCTCTCTCTCTCTCTGTTTTTTGGTCTGGACAGGGTGGACCAAGTAAATTAGTACAAAAACATTTAGCTGGTTTGTTTAATAGCATCACATCTTTTTATCATCCTTCAAATAATGGGCGTTGGCTGGTAAGTATGCTCAGTTTGTATTGTAGTATTTGAAGATTTAAAAATATAGTCATATTTAAAATTATTGCTTATCTTAGAACTATAATATTTCCTGTATATCATATAAGCTTTAGCTATGTGTAAGTGGTTAGACTCAAATCAATGTGTTCGAAAGATATATAGAAATAAACTAGCATGCTACATGGTTATTAGTGACAAAATGCTAAATATTGGCAAGAAAATGATAAGTAATAATACAAAAGCACAGGCACATTGTTTCAATTTTATTTTGTGAGCTATTTTAGCTTTGTTTTGTCTTTTAATTGCCTAATTAAAGTGACTTTTTTATTTTTTAAATGTATATTTCATTTTATTTTTATGTGCGTTTGTGTTTTTGCCATGATTATCAGGGTCCCCTGAAACTGGGTTTAAGGACAGGTATGAGCTGTCATGTGAGTGCTGGAATTGAACTTGGGTCTCTGGAAGAAGAGTCAGTGCTCTTAACCCCTGAGCCATCTCTCCAGCCCTAAAGTGACTTTTTAAAAATGTTAGTTGGTAGCAAGGTACTTTTCTCTCCTTCCTTCTCTCCTCTTTTAAGACAGTGTCTCACTCTGTAGCCCTGGCTCTCAGAACTCACTATGTAGACCAGGTTGACCTCAAATTATCTGAGATCCCTGTGTCTCTGCCTCCTGAATGCTGAAATTAGGTGGGTGCCACTATGCCTTAAAAAAGAACCTGAATTTAAGGCAAGGCAGTACATGACTATAATCTTAGCATCCATGAGACTGCAATAGGAAGATCACAGAGCTAGGCTGTGCTACACAGTGTGACCCTGTCTAGAGGAAAGCAAAACAACAATATAAATCCTAGAATTTAGAGGTCACTGTTTGATAGTTGGTATAATAGGTTTTTCTGTGTAGTTAGAACATATAGTTATGTGTGTTCAGAGTATTCTTTTTTCTTGAGTGAGAGGAATCTTATCTGTGTAGGAAAGTTGAACCTGCCTAGAACCTATTGTTTCTGTGTCTCCAGAACAAGTTAATGAAACTCCTTCAGCGGTTGCCAAACAGCGTTGTTAGGAGATTACATCGTGAAAGATACAAGAAGCCCTCCTGGTTAACTCCTGTGCCTGAGAGCCATAAGCTTACTGATCAAGATGTTACAGACTTTGTACAGTGCATTATTCAGCCTGTCCTCTTGGCTATGTTTAGCAAAACTGGTAGTCTAGAAGCAGCCCAGGCTCTGCAGAACCTTGCACTCATGAGACCTGAGTTAGTAATACCTCCTGTGCTTGAAAGGTAAGTTCAGTTTTGTATGTTTGGTGGATGCCTCAGGCATAACTTACCTGTTTCTTCCTATGACTCCTTTTTTTCCTGTGGCATATGTTTTGTGTTTTTGATATTTATACCTACCTGTTCTTAGAGGAGAAGCAAGATATTTTTTTTTTATTTGATTGAATTTGATAACTTAAAGGCTTATTGACAAGAAAAAATTAAAGTGAAACTGCCAGCATGTTTTGGATCATTTGTCTATTTCATTTACCCAGACTTTTACTCATAAATTATGACTTTTTTTGTTTGTATCAAACATGTCAATAAATATTGAGAATAGAACAGTCTCAATGAAGAAAATTTCAATGTTTTTATTACTTTTATGTATCACAGCCTTATATGTCTTCAGTGTCAGTTATATTACAGTCATTTCTTTTTTATGTTGAAACTACTTTCTAAAATAACATAGAACTGCTGGTTAACATAGTAGGTTCTAGGTAAGCCAGGGCTATGTAGTATGAAACCCTGTGTCAAAACAAAGGACAAAGCCCCGTAATTTTTCTAGATAATACATTTTTACTTATATGTATATGGCATGTCTATGTCCATGAGCATGCACTTGCTAGTGCCTAAAGAGGCAGAAGAAGGTGCTGGATTCTCTTTAGTTGGAGTTACAAATAGTATAGTGTGTTGCCTGGTGTGGGTGTTGGAAACTGAATTCTGGTCTTCTGCAAAGATAACAAGCTCTCTTAACCACTGAGCCATCTCTCTAGCCTCAGAATTCTTTTTAAATGTAAGGAGCTGATGGTATAACTCAGTATGTAAAGGCCCTTGCCACAAAGCTAGATGACTTAAGTTTAGTTCCTGGAATCCACATCGTGGATGGACAGAACTGACTTATGTAATTTGTCTTTTGAGGACACGCATATATAGACAGACCACACAAACAATAAATGTAAAAATTAGAAAGTAAGTTGGGCATATTGGTGCATAGTTTTGGTTCCAGCTACTCAGGAGGCTAAAAAACATGGATGGCTTGAGTCCAGGACTTTTGAGTCTCTCTGTCAAAAAATAAATAAACAAATAAAGATATAAAAAAGAAATTTTTAGGGTTTATATTCTCAAAATAAGAGTTAAGTATTGTTCCTGCTTTTACAGTAAGGCATTAATTTGGGGGTTTGTTTTCTATGCTGAGGATTGAACCTGGCATGTGGACAAATGTGTCCTAGGGAAGCATCCTACCATTAAGCTACAACCTAGCCATATTTTCTATTGTCTGACAGGGTCTCATTTTATAGTCCAGGCTTACCCCAAATCTTGGAATTCCCAAGAGTTGGGAATACAGGTGCGTAGCACAAAAACTGCCTTTTTTTTTTTTTTTCTTTTCCTTCTCACATTCTCTACTTAAAGGGACAGTACTCTCAGGTTAGACAGATGCTCACTTGCTGCTATTCCCAGCACCCACACACATGACAGCTTACAACCATTGTGGCTCCAATTCCAGGGGGATTTAGTGCTCTTTTCTGGCCTCCATGGGCACCAGGCATGCACATGCTGAACAAACATACCTGTGAGCAAAACACCTGTACACATAAATAAAAATAATTAAATCTAAAAAAAATTTAATGGCTCTATTGTTTATTTACCTTTTCTGTATAAATAGATATTAAGGTGCTTGTATATTTCTCCCCTACAAAATAGATTTTCAGAGGGAAATAATTGAAGTTCTGGGTGAAGATCCTAGGTATTCACTTAAAAACCTAGGTACCTGTAACGCTAGCTCTGGAACGGTGAGGACAAGAAGATCCTTGGAACTTGCTGTCTGGCCAGTGTAGCCAATTAGTGAGTTTCAGTTTCAGTGAGACCCTGTCTCGGAAGAATAAAGTGGGGAGATGTGGCCTGGTTTGTAGAGTTCTTCGTTAACACACACAAAGCCGTGAGTTGAGTCCTTAGCACTGCATATAAAACCTGACATGGTGGCACAAGTTTGTAATTCCAGCACTTTAGGACAAGGTGATAAGAGGATCAGAAACTCAAGGTCATCTTCAGCTACCTAGTAAGTTGGAGCCCAATCTGGGATACATAAGACCCTTTCTGAAAAAAAGAAAAAGACTAAGAGATTGGTTTTTTTTTGTTGTTGTTGTTGTTAACAGGAATGAGTATAATATTTGTACTTTGTTATTTTTAGTTCAGTATGATGTGGATTAAGTTGGGTGAAACAATGAAGGTCTCAGTTTATGCTCTTTTTCACTGCCGTCTATTTGGAGACAAGATAAGAGGGCTGTGGACTGATCAGTTCATGTTAGTAGAAAATCTCCACTCTAAACATTCTGCTATCTATAATACTGTAAGTCAAAATGCAGTCTATGAACATAATATATTTAACATCTAAACTGTATTTCCTTTTAAACTGTAGAACATACCCTGCGTTAGAGACATTGACAGAACCTCACCAGCTCACAGCTACTTTAAGTTGTGTAATTGGAGTAGCCCGAAGTTTGGTATCAGGTGGCAAATGGTTTCCCGAAGGTCCAACACACATGCTACCTCTGTTGATGAGAGCATTGCCTGGGGTGGATCCAAATGACTTTAGTAAATGCATGGTGAGCATATTGGTGATATAGTGTTTTGTTGCAGTTATTGCTTAAATGGACATATTTTCTTTTTAGTAGATATCTTTAAACGATAATGTAGCTCAATGTAAAAGCTTATTTTACACACAATGTTACATATATAAATGCTTAAGTTGAAATTTGTGCGCAACTCATTTATGTAATGCCTTCCTTTGTAAGTAATTTTTCTTAGCCTACGTATGTTTAACGGTGTTTTAAAACTCATTATATATTTGTAGTTTTTTCTTAGATATACTAAAAGTTGCAGGATGGCATCTCTTGCCCTTTTCTTTATCTAAGTGGATAACCAAGAGAGTATGATGAAAAGTTACAGAATACAGAAACTGGGTTTGGTGGTAGTCACTCATAGTCTAAACACTTGGGAGAGACTGAGTCAAGTTTGAGACTAGCCTTGGTTACATAGTGAGGCTATGTCTCAGAGTAACAAAAAATCCTTCTCCCATGAGTAACAACAGAAAAGTTACCCAATATATAATTCCATCAACTGCTTCTTTACATTTTCTCCTGATTTACTACTTTGTTATCTTTCTTCTTTCCTGATCTCTGACATTTTAGTGTTTCCCTGTAATATTACATTTTCAGGTGGAAGACAAAGTAACTTCTCAGTGACAAAAGATTGGAGAACTATGTATATAGTTCTCAATGTACAATGGGAGTAAATTTTACTCTAACTTCGTTATTAAAGTAACAGCTAGTTAATTGTTAGGAATCTTAAAATGTTTAGTTTTAGAGTCAGGTATAGTGGCTTACTTCTGTAGTCACAGCATTTGGGAGGCTGAGCTAGGAAGCCCACCATGAATTTGAGTTCATCCTTGGCTGCATTATGAGTTTCAGGCATGTTTGAGTTAGTTTTGCCTCTCCCCTTTCCTCCAGAAAGACAAAAATTAATTCTAAGTGAAAAATATCTCAAGAGGTCAGTGTGATGTCTCCCTTAACATAATTTGAATATTTATATTTAACTTTTAGCATAACTTGTACTGAAATAGAATTACTAATTAATGTTGAAAATTCTTTGTCTCTTCCTATAGATCACATTCCAATTTATAGGAACATTTTCTACTCTGGTGCCTTTAGTAGATTGTTCATCTGTACTGCAAGAAAGAAACGACCTCACAGAAGTAAGGATGCTTTCTGGCTATAAAAGGCTTAACTGAAACATGTTATTACCATATATGCACAGTAATCTTTGATTCTTCAAAAACAGTTTGGGATAGATTCTAGAAAGTACCATTTCTAAAAGGACAGGGAAGCTGGGTTCAGTGGTGCACACTAGCAATCCCAGTGCTCAGAAAGCCGAGAGCCTATATTACATATCAAGACCCTGTCTCAAAAATTGAAAAAAAAATCATATATAAAAAGTGGGACACTGTTTGCCTATTATACATGAGGATCTAGGGTCAGTCCCCATCACAAATAAAAAAATAAATTTGATTTTTGTTTTTATTTTTTTAAAGAATTGCTATTCTGTGACTGGAGCAGTATGACTAGGAGCCATGCCATCTTTGGTGGTGAGATAACTGTAGCACCCACCCTAGGAAGTATAGTAAGCAAGGCCATTTCTTCTAATAGCTGGCATCTGGTGGTATATTTCAGTTTGTTGTCATTTTTACAAGTTTTGTTCAGCATAGCTGGTGCTGTCTTGTTTTTTTCATCAATTATTGCTTAAAATAACCTTCCCCAGGACCAGTGGCATTTAATACAGAGGTTTTCTTCATTGCTATGATTCTTAATGAACTGTTAAGAAGCATAGAGTAACTGAAGTTTCACTAAAAAGAAAACCATTTAAATCTCTCACTACAAATCAGAAATGCCCAATAATCTTAGAAATTATAGACGAGAACTGAGTACTTAGACCAGTGAGATACCTCAGCTGGAAAAGGCACTTGTTGAGCAAGCCTAGTGACCTGAATTAGACCCTTAGAACTCATGTACAATTGAGAAGTGACTCTAAAGTTGTCCTCTGACCTCCACATGTGTACACACGATTTAAAAAGAAATTGAATGCCACTGAAACTGAAGTTAGAGCCTTAACCATACAAAAATAACGTGCCAATTAAATCTGGGAGGTTGAAGAAGCCCAGTTCTCCAAGTTCCTACTGAAAGATCCTAGCAAAGATACCTCTCCATTGTCAGGGACTCTCTAGGTACAGATAAGTCCTGTATGTCATTACCTCAAGGAGTCACTTTATATGGCTCATAGGCAGAAGCTAAGCTGGAGGCTGATAAGTCTAAGATTTACATAGTTTCTTAACAGTGACACCTTTGAAACAAGTAATTCTTTGTTATGGAAGGTTGTTCTTCCATTGTGGAATATTTAATAGTGTACTTGTCCTGCTCTACTAGACACTAGTAGAACCAGCCTACCCCACCCTCCATTGTGATAAGTGTCCTGAGGTTGTCAAGTGTCTTTTCTTTTATAAGCATGTTACTTGTATCATTTGGATGTGAAATAGTACAACTCTGGTTTTTTTACACTAAGCACTTTGAAAATTGGGATTGATAACAAAGTTGGTTGCTTTGATTCAAATAAAGTAGTGAATTGGCTTTGGCTTAGTATATGTAGTTATGGTGTTTATCATAGTATCTAACACAAAAAAACTTGGACAGGAATTTTTTATTAGGCTATAATTGAATTTCATTAGTTTAGAGGGGAAAAAGTTAAACATATTTGTGATTTTTTTTTTTTTTCTGCATTGCAATGTTACAGATTGAAAAAGAACTTTGTTCAGCCACAGCTGAGTTCGAGGATTTCGTCTTACAATTTATGGACAGGTATGCTGATAACTTGGTCCTGTCTTTTCTCCAATAGATTTAAAAGGGAGTGGAATGTGTAGAAAGCAGTTTCTTTCTGTGCTGTAATGTTTTATTTAGATTTTAAAGCTGAAGCTAGTCATTTAAACTAAAAAAAGACTTTATGAGTCATGAAAAAATTGAGTAGAGATGTCTTGAGTAGTAATAACAATAAAGTTTTACCTGACTGTCCCCAGTTTTTTGTTTCTAAAATATGCTTAATTTGTATATTTTAGATGCTTTGGACTAATAGAAAGTAGCACATTGGAGCAAACAAGAGAAGAGACAGAAACTGAGAAAATGACTCACTTGGAGAGTTTGGTTGAATTAGGTTTGTCTTCTACGTTTAGTACAATCCTCACACAATGTTCTAAAGAAATATTTATGGTAAGAGAGAATTACTACAAAAAGTAACTCCATTTTTTTTGTTGTTGTTGTTTATTTGATATTTTTGCATTGAGTGTCAGTTGCTTTTAAGTGTCTGCACATGGCCAGTTTATCCTTCATACTCAAGTGAAGGTTTAAAAAAACATTTGGGCCCCATTGCAAAGTGTCTGCAGATATACTTGCTTGCAGAAATCATTGTGTGTGTGTGTGTGAAGGGGTAAAAAAAAATTCTGTTAATTGCCATGTACTCCTCTCCCACAGATCATGTGTAGCCACAAATGTACTTTACAGTGATATAGTGACACCTATTTTGCATTTTTAAGCTTTGCTTTGATGACATTGTACTCTAAAACTAAAGTATAATGAATGAGTTCTAATGTTTCTAGTCATAGGAGAGTTGTGCTAGCTGAATAATAGTTGCATTAGGTAACCTTGAACAGGCGTGTGTTATAGTTGACTTTGGAATCAAAGTTAATGAATACATGTAGTATGTTATAGCTAGAGTTTTCCTGCCTTGCCCACAGTCAGGACAAATCTTTGTCACCTGCCAGTCCCACAGCCGCTCAGACCCAACCAAGTAAACACAGAGACTTATATTGCTTACAAACTGTATGGCCGTGGCAGGCTTCTTGCTAACTGTTCTTATAGCTTAAATTAATCCATTTCCATAAATCTATACCTTGCCACGTGGCTCGTGGCTTACCGGCATCTTCACATGCTGCTTGTCATGGTGGCAGCTAGCAGTGACTCCTTCTGCCTTCCTGTTCCTTCTTTTCTCCTCTCTGTTAGTCCCACCTATACTTCCTGCCTAGCCACTGGCCAATCAGTATTTTATTTATTGACCAATCAGAGCAACACATTTGCTATACAGAACATCCCACAGCAGTATTTATTAAGTAAGTGTCTGTTGGAGGCCAGCTCCCACCTTTTAGAGGGTTCTTATGAGAGAGGGATAAAATGTTAGATAGAAAGGGAAGCCTAGTTGAAGAGAAGAAAGACAGAAACACAGGATAGCTTCGGGAGGGCCTGGATCAATACCCAACATCCCTTTCTGTTTATTCAAAAGGGCTTTTTATAACAATGCCAAGGGGTCGGGTGAAAGACCTCCCTCTTACAAGATCAAAGCACACTGCAGCCAAATGTAGACCCTTCCAAACACCTGCTAACCATGCCCATGATCAAATCATCCCTTTATGCAGCCCTGCTAAGTAAAGCAAGCTCAGATTCTTGGACCCTGAGTAAGTTCTCACTAGGAAACCTCTGTGGGTCTCCACAAGTGTCTGTAAAGAGAAAAATACTGCAAGAGAGTTATAAATTTCTTACTTGATAAGGACTATGGGAACAGTTTCTTTTAGGAGCAGTGGTGATTATTTGCTGTAACCCAGATTGGACTTGAAACTGCCATCTTTCCACCTTGTTCAAGTGCCTGGTTTATAGGAGCGTCAACCTGCCTGACATTGACTACATTTTTAGAATTTGTAATTTAAACTAATTATTGGGAGAAGTTTTGAAAATTACACTACCATATAATATGATATTTTAAAATTGGTATCCTAAGGCATAAATACCTATTTGCCTGATAATAGCTCATACCTCTGGGTATATGATTTTTAAAATGACTTTCTGTTTTTATTTCTTTCCTCTCTTCCTTCATTTGAGATTAATCAACATTTAACATGATCACCCTGATTAAAAGCTAAGCTATACTACACCTCTGTGTAATAGTTAGTAGGACTATATGAGTTTAGGTTAAGTCTAGTAATATACACCTGTCTTCCTAGCATTTGTTTTTGTATTTTGATACAGAGTCTCACTATGTAGTTCTGGCTCTCCTGGATCTGTAGACCAGGCTGCCGTAGAACTCAACAGACATGCCTGTCTCTGCCTCCAACCCCCAAGCTGGAATTAAAGGCATGAGCTGGTACACTTAGCTTTAGTCCTATCACTTGAGAGAAGAACGTTGGAAATAGAAGAATTCAGGGTCATCTGCAAGCCAGTGTGGCCACATTAGACAGTGCTTCAAACAAAAACAAAACAGGAAACAAACAAGAAACAAAACACACACAAAGCAAACAAAAAGAGAATAAAGAAGTAGGGGCTGGAGAGATGGCTCACAGGTTGAGAGCACCGGCTGTACTTCCAGAGGTCCTGAGTTCAATTCCCAGCACCCACATGGTGGCTCACAACCATCCATAATGAGATCTGGTGCCCTCTTCTGACCTGCATGTGTATATGCAGACAGAACACTGTGTGTATATGCAGACAGAACGCTGTATACATAATAAATAAATAAATAAATCTTTAAAAAAATAATAAGGAAGTGAACATAAAACATCTCTTAACAGACAAGACTTATTTCTAACATTTGGTATTTGTTAACCTATTCCTTTATGAAGGTTAAGATTTTTTATATCATTGTAAAATTAAATAGTTGCTTCAAGTCATTTTGGATTTTTGTTTGTTTTGTTATATTTTTGTGAAAGGTCTTAGTTCTGCACTCCAGGCTGGCCAGGAACTTGTGTATCCCAGGCTGATCTCAATGTATAATGATCCTCTTGTCTCAGTTACTCACTTGCTGGATTATGAAACAGACTCCACACTTGGAATGTTTCTATTCTTTAAAGTAGATACAATGATTGATTGTTGATACTCGTCAGAACTATTTTAAGAAATAGATGCCCACAAAATTTTATGTTCTATTGTATTAACTATCAAGTTGATTAAATTACATTTGGGTTCCATCTGCTCATGCTCTTAAAATATTTTTTGTTTGTCTTTTAACCTTTTTCCTTCCTTACCTCTCTTTTCCTCCCTTCTTTATATGTGGGTGTGTGTGCTACTGTGCATGTGGAGGTCAGAGGACCACATTTGGCAATCTGTTCTCTCTTTCTACAATGTGGGTTCTGGGGATCAAACTCAGGTAAAGATGACAATCACCTTTACCTGCAGAACTGTCTTGTAAGCCCCCTCAAGTGTTTTGTTTAAGTTAGAAGCATTTACAGGGACTGTTTAGACCTGAATGTAATAAGTGATTAACATTTTACTTCTTAGTAAACAGAATAGTTTGCATATTATTTTCTTTAAAGTTCTACAAGATGGTTAACTTCTAAAGAATTACACTGATTGGGCATTTTCATATCTTCCGTATCAACAGGTGGCCCTTCAGAAAGTCTTTAACTTTTCTGTTTCGCATATATTTGAAACAAGAGTTGCAGGTCGCATGGTGGCAGACATGTGCCGTGCTGCTGTAAAGGTAAGTTTCATTGTATTTTGCCTTTTGTTATCGTACTGTGTCTTGCTTTGTAGCCCAGGTTGACCTCAAACATTCTGTCTTCCTACCCAACCTCTTAGGTGATGGGTGTGGGGTTAGTTATTTCGTTAGTACTTGTTACTAAGACTCATTACTCTTGCCAGTGAAAATAGTGCTACTTCATCTTTTGTGACTGTTGACTATTTACTTTACCCCCCCCAAAAAAAAATAACACCTTATTTATATAAATACATTTTCAGTGCTGCCCAGAAGAATCCTTGAAGCTGTTTGTTCCCCACTGCTATGGTGTTATA
This sequence comes from Peromyscus leucopus, assembly GCF_004664715.2. Taxonomy (NCBI): domain Eukaryota; kingdom Metazoa; phylum Chordata; class Mammalia; order Rodentia; family Cricetidae; genus Peromyscus; species Peromyscus leucopus. The sequence goes on along the minus strand of NC_051071.1, from coordinate 3,931,140 downwards.
ACTCAGCTTACAATGAGTAAGTCAGAAAAAGAAAAACCTCATTATTTTTCTGTGTAATTTTAGATAAAGTCTTTCTTCACTCCTAGAACTCAGTTAATATCAACACATTCTTTGTGTAGTATTTATTTATTTGTTTGCTTGCTTATTTGTTGAGAGAGTGTCTCTCTGTGTAGTCCTGGCTGTCCTGGAACTCATAGAGATCCATCTGCCTCGGCCTCCCAAGTGCTAGAATTAATGGTATATATACCCCTATGTCTCCCTTCCACACCTACACACATACAATGTGTCATCAAGGTTAGTAAGTTGCTTTGAAGTCATGGCATAATAATGTTTTTATGAAACAGCTATCAGGAGCTACTTTGAAAATGTCAGCCTTTTTGTGAGGTGTCAGTCAGCAAGAATCTTGGTTAGTTTGTTGATCTTCATTTTGTTTTCCTCCCTTCGTTTTTTGAGACAGGGTTTTCTGCACAACCCTGACTGTCCTGTAACTGGTTCTATAGACCAGGCTAGCCTCGAACTCAAGAGATCCACCTGCCTCTGCCTTCCTGAGTGCTGGGATTAAAGGCGTGCGCTGTCACTTCCCAGTGATTTTCTTAAAAGTTGATTCCATTTCCTTTGGTAGTGACTTCATTTTTGTGAAGACTTAAGTCTCCCTGAAAGATTTTCTGAAGTACTAGGAATATAAAGTAGAAATATTTTAGCATAATATATCCAGTGTGCTCATGTGATTCTTTTCTGGTGCTATTTTGTCATTTTTAGATGATGATGTATTGAATGAAGAAGAACTAGACAAGGAGTTGCTGTGGAACCTTCAGCTTCTGTCTGAGGTATTGTAAGCATTTGGAAGAAAGTCTTTGCTTGCTTCTAAAGTTTAGTTATTTGTTGTTGTTGTTGTTGTTGGATTGATGCTAAAGCATATGAGAAGTCAGACATTTAGGGATTTATTATTATTTATTATTGTTGTTGTTACTTTGATGAGATTAGGTCTCGTTATATTTTCTACACCAGCCTGGAACTCATAGTAATTTTTCTTTGATGGCCTCTTGAGTGCTGGTATTGGCTCTGGGAATTTCTTGATACAGTTTTAGAAAGATGGGATATTTCAGAGTCTGTCATTGTCAAATTAGATGGAAATGTCTTAGACCACTTTTCTGCTAAAAGATGAATAACCTATTAGGAGCTTATCATATTTGGAATTTTTACTTACATTTTATTTTTGTGGATTTTTGTTTGTGTGTTTGTTTTTGTTTTTCAAGACAGGGTTTCTCTGTGCGTGGCAATAGATACGGATCTATTTGCATTTTGGTTTTTTTGGGTTTTTTTTTTTTTTTTCAGACAAGGTTTCTCTGTAACAGTCCTGGCTGTCCTCTGACTCTCTTTGTAGACCAGGTTGACCTTGAACTCATAGAGATCCACCTGCCTCTGCCTCCCAAGTTCTGGGATTAAAGGCATACGCCACCACCAATCAGCTATTTGCATTCTTCTAAGTGTCAACATCCAGTTATTCCAGCACCATTTGTTGAAGAGGCTTTCTTTTTGCCATTGTAAATTTTTACTTCTTGGTCAAAAATCAGGTATTCATAGATGTGTGGGTCAGTATCAGGGTCTTCATTTCAATTACATTGATCCACATGTCTGTTTTTAATCCCAATACCAAGGTGTTTTTATTACTATAGCTCTAGAGTAGAACTTTAAATCAGGGATGGTGATACCTCCAGAAGTTCCTTTATTGTACAGGATTGTTTTTGCTATCCTCGGGTTTTTTGTTTTTCCATGAAGTTGAGTATGTTCTTTCAAGGTTTGTGAAGAATTGTGTTGGCATTTTGATGGGGATTGCATTGACTCTGTAGATTGCTTTTGGTAAGGTTGCCATTTTTACTATATGGATCCTTCTTCAATTTCTTTGTTCAAAGACTTAAAGTTCTTGTCATACAGGTCTTTCACATGTTTGGTTAGAGTTACTCCAAGGTATTTTATATTATTTGTGGCTATTGTAAAGGGTGATGTTTCTCTTATTTCTTTCTTAGACAGTTTATCATTTCTATATGGTAGGACTAATGATTTCTTTGAGTAAATCTTGCATCCTGCCACATTACTGAAGGAGTTTATCAGCTGTAGGAGTTCCCTGGTAGAATTTTTGGGGTCACTTATGTATACTATCATCTCATCTGCAAATAGGGAAAGTTTGACTTTTTCCTTTCCAATTTGTATCCCCCTTGATCTTTTGTTGTCTTATTGCTCCAGCTAGAACTTCAAGTACTATGTTCATTAGCAATGGAGAGAGTGGACAGCCTTGTCCTGTTTCTTATTTTAGTGGTTTTATGTTGGCTGTCGACTTGCTGTATATTTCCTTTATTATGTTTAGGTATGTTCCTTGTATCCCTGATCTCTCCAAGACCTTTATCATGAAGGGGTGTTGGGTTTTGTCGAAGACTGATCATGTTTTTTTTTTTTTTTTTTTTTTCCTTTGTTTGTTTATATGGTGGGTTACATTGACAGATTTTTGTATGTTGAACCATCCTTACGTCTCTGGGATGAACCCTACTTGATCATGGTGGGTGATTTTTCTGATGTGTTCTTAGATTCGGTTTGCCGGTATTTCATTGAGTATTTTTACATCAGTGCTCATGATGGAGATTGATCTGTAATTTTCTTTCTTTGTGGCATCTTTGTGTGGCTTGATTATCTGGGTAACTGTAGCCTCATAAAAAGAATTTGGCAATGTTCCTTCTGTTTCTATTGTATGGAACAATTGAAGAGTATTGGTATTAGCTCTTCTTTGAAAATCTGGTAGAATTCTGCACTGAAACCATCTGGCCCTGGACTCTTTTTGTTTGGGAGCCTTTTAATGACTGCTTCTATTTCCCTAGGGGTTATAAGTCTATTTAAATTGTTTATCTGGTCTTGATTTAATTTTGGTATGTGGTACCTATCCAGAAAATTGTCCATTTCTTTTAGATTTTCCATTTTTGTGGAGTACAACAGGTATTTGAAGTATGACCCAAAGATTCTCTGGATTTCCTTATCTGTTGTTATAGTTCCCTTTTCATTTCTGATTTTGTTAATTTGGATATTCTCTCTCTGCCTTTTGGTTAGTTTGGATAAAGGCTTGTCTATCTTGTTGATTTTCTCAAAGAACCAATTCTTTGTTTCATTGATTCTTTGTATTGTCCTTTTTGTTTCTGTTTTATTGATTTCAGCCCTTAATTTGAGTATTTCCTGGCATCTATTCCTCCTGGGTGAGTTTGCTTCTTTTTGTTCTAGAGCTTTCAGGTGTGCTGTTAAGTTGCTAATGTGAAATTTCTCCAAATTCTTTAGGCATTTAGTGCTGTGAACTTTCCTCTTAGCACTGTTTTCATGGTGTTCCATAAGTTTGGGTATGTTGTGCATTCATTTTTATTGAATTCTAGAAAGCCTGTAATTTATTTTTTGAACCAGTGATGATTCAGTTGAGCGTTATTCAGTTTCCATGAGTTTGTAGGCTTTCTGAAGTTTGTGGTGTTGTTGCATTCCTAACTTTAAGCCATGGTGATCTGATAAGATAACAGGGGGTTATTCCAATTTTTTTTCTATCTTTTGATGTTTGCTTTGTGACTGAGTATGTGGTCAATTTTAGAGAAGGTTCCTTGAGGTGCTGAGAAGAAGGTATATTCTCTTATGTTTGGGTGGAATGTTCTACAAATATCTGTTAAGCCCATTTGAGTCATAACATCTGTTACTTCTCTTATTTCTCTATGAAGTTTCTGTCTGACAGGTCTGTCCATTACAAAGAATGGGGTGTTCAAGTCTCCCACTATTAGTGTGTGGGGTTTGATGTGTGATTTAAGCTTTAGTGATGTGTCTTTTACAAGTGCAGGTGCCTTGTATTTGGGGCATAAATGTTCAGAATTGACACTTCATCTTGATGGATTTTTCTTGTGATGAATATGAAATGTCCTTCTTCGTCTCTTTTGATTAACTTTAGTTTGAAGTTAGATATTAGGGTAGCTACACCATTTTGTTTCTTAGGTTCATTTGAGTGGAAAATCTTTTCACAACCTTTACTCTGAGGTAATGTCTGTCTTTGAAGTTAAGGTATATTTCTTGTATACAGCAGAAGAATGGATCCTGTTTTGTAATCCATTCTGATAGCCTGTATCTTTTTATAGGCTGATTGAATCTACTGATATTAAGGGATATTATGACCAGTGATTTTTAATTCCTGTTACTTTTCGATTTTGTTGTTGGTGGTGAGAAGTCCTCTGTTATTCTGATAGGTCTGTCTTTGTAAGTTACTTGGCCTTTTTCCTTCGCAGCTCTTAATATTCTTTCTTTTGATTATGATGTGGCAAAGGGACTTCTTTCTTTCTTTCTTTTTTCTTGGTCCAGTCTGTTTGATGTTCTGTAAGTTTCTTTTGTCTTCATAGACATGTCCTTCTTTAGGTTGGGAAAGTTTTCTCCTATGATTTTGTTGAATATATTTTTCTGTGCCTTTGGGATGGTATTCTTCTCCTTCTTCTGTCCCTATTATTCTTAGGTTGGATCTTTCCATGGTGTCCCAGATTTCCTGAATGTTTTGTATTAAGATTTTGTTGGATTTAACATTTTCTTTACTGATGAATCTATTTCCTCTATTGTATCTTTAACACCTGAGATTCTCTTTCATCTCTTACATTCTATTGGTTATGCTTGCAACTATAGTTCTTGTTCATTTACCCAGACCTTTTATTTCCAGAATTTCCTTGGTTTGTTTTTTTCTTTATTGCCTCTATTTCAATTTTCAAGTCTTGAACTGTTTCTTTCACCTCTTTCATTGCTTTTTCTTGACTTTCTGGGTACTTTTAAAGGAATTTATTGGTATCTTCCAATTTTTGTGTCTTTTCCTTGATTTCTTTAAGGGAATTTTTCATTTCCTCTTTAAAGGCCTCTATCTTCATAAAGTTATTTTTAAGGCTCTTTTCTTCAGCCTCATCTTCCTTGGGATGTTCAGGTCTTGCTCTTGTAGAATCACTAGGTTTTGGATGCCATATTGCTTCTCTTTATGCTGTTGAATGTATTCTTACACTGTCCTCTACTCATCTGGGTTTGAGGTAATTATGGGTTGATTCTTTCTCTAGTCAGGAGCTACTCCTGAGGGGGGGAGGTTTCCATATGTTTGTGGGGTGGATTGGGACTTGAAGGTTACAGGGTCCAATAGGTGGTAAGGGTAGTAGAGTGGTCTACCACCAGGAGTCCTACCTTGCTGACTGGTTGGTGGGGCTGTGATGGGTGGGGGAGGGGCACAAGATGTGCCTAGGACCCTAGGATGTTGCCAGCTGGGAGATCACTAACTCACTTCTTCCTCCTATGGGTGCTGGTGGAGCCTGTGCCTTCGGGCTAGTGTATAGTTAAGAATGACATTTTTAAAATGATTCAAATTTTTTATAGAAACATTGCATTTTAAGCTACTATAATGTCAAATAATGAACCTTGAATTGATTATTGATTCTAGACTTCAAGGTTTGGTTTTGGATTTTTTGTTTGCTTGTTTTGGTTGTTGTTTTGTTTGTTTTGATTTGTTCTTGAGACAGGGTTTCTCTGCATAGCCCTGGCTGTCCTGGAATTTGCCCTGTAGACCAGGCTGGCCTGGAACTCAGAGATCTATCTATCTGCCGGTGCTCCCAGCATGCTGGGATTAAAGGTGTGTGCCACCAAAGCCTAGCTGCCTTCAAATATTTTTCTGTCTTTTCAGATTACTCGGGTGGATGGGAAGAAGTTGCTTCTGTATAGGGAGCAACTTGTGAAGATTCTCCAGCGAACCCTCCACCTGACCTGTAAGCAGGGATACATACTGTCTTGCAACCTTCTGCACCATCTTCTTCGTTCTACCACACTAATCTATCCCACAGAGTACTGCAGTGTGCCAGGCGGCTTTAACAAGCCACCTTCTGAATACTTCCCTATCAAGGCAAGCATTTTCAATCATTTAGGATTAAACAATAAATATATTGGGTTCTTTTTCTAAGTAACTCAGAGATAATGTTTTTTTTCTTGCCGTGTATAAAAGTGTCAGGTCTTTTAAAAAAGTTTTATTTATTTATCGAGTGTGGGTATTTTGTCTGTGTATCATGAGTGTGTCCGCTGTCTACAAATGCTAGAAGAGGGCATCAGATCCCCTGGAACTGGAGCTGCAGAGAGTTGTGAGCCACCACAATGGTGCTGGAATCAAACTCCTTTGCTCTGAGAGAGCATACAATGTTCCAGTTCTTTATATTATTAAAGTGCATTACTTATAACTGTTATTGGAGGGCTCAGAGATTAAGAACACTGGCTGTTCTTCCAGAGGTCCTACGTTTACTTCTCAGCAACCACACCAGGAGCTCACAACCATTTATAATGAGATCTGGTACCCTGTTCTGGCGTGCAGGCATACACACAGGCAGAACACTGCATGCATGCATGCATGCATGCATACATACATGCATGCATACACACACACACACACACAAATGAATGAATGAATGAATGAATAAGTAAATAAATAAAAACAAAACAAAAAACCCTGCTATTGGAATGTAATAGACTTGTGCATTTTAACTTGTCATGGAGCTAAAACTCCTTTTTTCTTGCTATATAACCTAGGCTGGCCTTGAAGTTGTGATCCTGTGTCAGGTGCTCCTGTGCTATGATAGATAGCTGCTGTGCACCACCATGCCTGGATAGTTTTCTGCCTTTTTTCAGTGGCTGGGCCATACCTGACCTCAAGAGTTATACATATTTTCAGTCCTAAACTAGCTAACTTTGTATGAACTTGTTTTCTTTCCTGCAGAAAATGCATATTAAATGGCTTTTAGGGAGATATTTTTCAGGAGTAATAGTAAAGGAGTAATGATATTTTCATGGGTCTCTTTTAAACTTTAGAGATATTGTATGTGTATGTTTTTCTCTAACTTTACAACTTAATGAAAAATCTTTTCTTTTCTAGGACTGGGGTAAACCTGGAGATTTGTGGAATCTAGGGATCCAGTGGCATGTTCCTTCTTCAGAGGAAGTCTCTTTCGCCTTCTATTTGTTAGACTCCTTTCTTCAGCCTGAGCTCATCAAACTCCAGTGTTGTGGGGATGGAGAACTTGAAATGTCTAGGTTAGTTTTCTTTAATAGTACCTTTCGAACTTACATACTTTCCCCAACCTCTATCTCTGATGCATATACTTGCTTTTTTCTTTTAAATCTTTTTAAAGATTTATTTTATTTTATGTATATGAAAGTTTTGCCTGCATGTGCATGCCTGGTAGTCACAGAAGTCACAAGGCTTTGGTTCAGAGCTCTGGAACTGGAGTTAATAGTTGTGAGCCACAATGTGGGTGCTAGGAACTGAACCCAGGTCCTCTGCAAGAGAAATAATTACTTTGATCCATCTTTCCAGCTGCATAATACATAACATATTCAGCGTTTGTTTTGAAGATATGCTTTGAATGCACTGAGAAAAACATTGAACATTGTAACAAAATTCATCAACATTGAAATTGGGGTTTTTGATTTTTGGTTTTATAAGATTTATTTTTGATATTTGAGAGAGGGCTTCTTATAGTCACGGCTGGCCAAAGATGACTTTGTATCTCTCATCCTCCTGCCTCCATTTTGCAAGTGCTGGGATTATAATAATGTCCCACCATGCCTAGGTTATACATTGCTGGGGATCAAAACCAGGACATTAGCCATCTCAGGGTTTTGGTATTGTTTGTTGGTAAATTCTTTTTCTTTTCTTGTTTTATTTTGAGACAGGATGTCACTATGTAGACCATGCTGGAACTCAAGAGATCCACCTGTCTCTGCCTCCCAAGTGCTGGGAGTAAAGGAATGCACCACCACACTAAGCCCACTTAACTATTTTAAAAAGGAAAACTAATTTCCATCTTACCCTCCCAATTTTTGGCAGAAACACTTATACTTAGCAATTTCACTTGCTTATTTTGGAAAGTGTAGGTAAGGTGTACCCCTTTCAAAGGAAAGGCCATATTCCTCTACTGAACATTGATTCTTTTTAGTAGCTCTCATTCTTGACATTGAGATTACTTAACTGAGATTTTCTTTCTTTTCCATAGGAATTTAACAAAAATAGTTATTTTTTAATCCATTAGGCTTTTATAGTTTGAAGTTTTGAAGATTCCTAAAATAATAGCAAAAAATTTAGTGTGTGTCAAATGTGCTAAACTCCTTTTTGGAAGCAAATGTGTACCTTGATTTTTCCTTTTTCCTTTTTTTCCAATTCCATGTTTAAAATTTGAAGTAAGGTAGACATTTTTGCCATTGTTTCTTGTTAGTGGTATTTATCTTAGTATTTAGTTAATTAAATTAAAATTTGCATCTCAGAGTACAGTTAGTTATTAATTGTGACTAATTATTTAAAACCTGTTTAAGTGTAAGAAGGCCTAATATTAGCAATAAATATGTTGTACCACTAGGTGATGAACTGATATTTGTCGTGTCCATGACCATTAGATAATTTTTGTTCTTCTCCCTAGATTCTAGAAGTCTTGTTAAAAATGAATTAGGAATCTTCTAAAATATGACAATATCTTTTGTGTTGTATAGAGATGATATTCTACAGAGTCTGACTATAGTCCACAACTGCTTGATTGGCTCAGGGAACCTCCTACCTCCATTGAAAGGAGAGCCAGTTACCAACTTGTAAGTAATAAACAAACCTATCTGTTTTGCTCTTTTGCCATTTGTCATATTTTAAGTTTACCTACTTCATGGGCTACTGCTTTTGCTCTTGATGTTATTTCTGAATTGTTTAATCTTTCATATTTGTAGCTGTTAGGGCAAAAATACCTAAGTTATAATTTCTGTGAAATTCTTAAAGGCTTATACAGATTTTCATTGGTAGCAAGATAAAATATCTCTAGATGTTAATATATCTAAAAACAGTAGGTGATAATTTAGGATTAACACTCCTCTTCTTCTTAAAAAGCCAGCAAACAAAAACAGACCCTATTTTGCCATCAGTCATCATGAACCTAGAACCCTTTAGATGCGTGTTTTTGCTAACAGCTTCTTCACTGTTCCTTTTTGGTACATCATGTAGAATGATTAACCCTTTACTGGCACTGCCACCTGGGCAACACCAAGTGGAGGTACCATGACATGACACCATGCATGAGCTTGGCAGAAGGGTCAGCTGGATGTTAGCTCAGTGTTCTGAATCCCCAGCATCTGTCTCACTGCTGAGGAAGCTGAGGAAGACCGTATAGGAATGAGCAGATAGCTTAACAATGGGAGAAATTATTTGCTGATTTTTTTAATTGAACCATAAAAGGCTTTGAAATAAGAATAGTTTAAACAGGACATGGCCATATTTTGTATAGTCATTTGGAGTTACACTTTCCAAAACTTAATTGTCTATTATTTCACCTTAAAAACATTTAGAGTGTTTAACTTTAGAGTGTTAAGTTTAAAAATAGTAGTGTCATGTTAGCTTAGAAAATCTGTTTTAAATTTAAGAACTTGCTGAGTCTTTAAAAAAAAATTAGATTTACACCCATCTATTTTATAGTCAGATACAAGAACAGTTTTACCAATATTCATTTTTGTTAAGAAAGATTGATTTTCAAATATATTTTAAAATGAGAGCCCTTTGAGCCTTTTCTCTTCAGTGATCTTAACCCTTTACCATATTGTAAAAACATTCTTGTATAGCACACATAATGCTATGTCATGCTTACCAAATTGGGTGTCAGTAGAGCTCTACAGAAAGTGTTAACAGGGAGACTTGTCACCATTTAATGCAGTAATTTGTCTTAAGAGCTCAAATGTGTGTCTTATGATGGTTGGGATGCAGTGGTAAATGGCCAGTTGAGGAGGCTCATATGGTTTGCTTTGCAGTTCATCTCGGCATGTATCTCTGCCATGTATACTATCATAACAAATTGAGGCAAGTCTTCATCTTTCTCTCTGGGATTTTCTGTTTTGTTTGTTTGGTTGGTTTTGTTTGTTTGTTTGTTTGTTTGAGATTGAGGTCTCACTCAGTAGCCCTGGCTAAGCCTGAAACTCGCACCAATGCTTCTTCTACCTTAAGCTTTCAGAGTATTGTGATTGCAGGTGTGAGCCACCAAGCCTGGCTAAGTTTTCTCCTTTCTTGACAAAAGTTCCTTATAACCCAGATTCAGTGGCTCACATGTGTAATTACATATGTACCCGAGAGGCTGAAGTAGGAGAATTGCAAGTTTGAGGTCAGCCTGGGCTACATAGCAAGATTTTGTTTGAACCTTTCTCCCCTCAAGAAAAATTCTATACTTGTTTATTAGACTGCCAATTTGATTTTTATATAATGGCATGCCTTTCACTAATAAAATGAGTACATTAATAAATATTATATAATTTGATAACAGCACTATTTAAGTTCTAACATTGACATTGATTTCTACTCATGAGGTTTCCGTCAGAAATATGTTAGACTGAAAAGCTTTATGCTTCAGATTTTTCAGATTTAGCCAGGCATGGCAGCTCATGTCTTTAATTGTAGCACTCGGGAGGCTGAGGTAAGAGGCTGGAAAATTTGAGGCTGGCCATAGTGAGACTTTGTCTCAGAAAAAGAAAAATAGGGGTAGGTGAAAGCAGAAACCGTCACTTTTGGAGTAAAAATACAAAATATAATGAAATCATATAAAACATATTGAATATAAATGTGTTTTTAAAGTCATTAGACAATTACATTTTAAAACACAGGGTCTGTATCTATGCAGAATAATAACTACATTATTTAGAGTCGGAAACAAGTGATCATCTCTTTGATTTCAATTGCCTAGCAAAAATTAAATTTATTACCTTATTATTTTATGTGTAGGCATCAGATCTTCATGGAACTGGAGTTACAGACAGCTTTGAGCCATCATGTGTGGGTGCTGGGATTCAAACCCATGTCCTCTGGGAAAGCAGCCAGTGTTCTTATCTACCAAGTGGGAATTAAACACACACACACACACACACACACACACACACACACACACACACACAAACACACTTTCTGTTGGCTTTTAAGTTGTTCTTAACAGGATCTTTCCAGTGATAACTTGTATTGTCTGTATCTAAATTGTGAAGAACAACTTTGTGTTTTTATTTCCTGTGTGTACCATTTTCACTTTCATTGCAGAAGGTGAATGAATCTGAAACTAATAAAATAGCCTTTAAAATTTCTAAAATGCTTATTCTCCTATAAGTAAAATAGTTGTTAAATCTTCCAAATCCAAATTGAGTTGCGGGGGGGGTGGCTACATCCTGTGACACACTGAGTGTGAAGAGTGACCAGAGTGTAATTCTCAGAGATTATTAGTAGACTAATGCCCAGAGAGGAGAACTGAGGTAGAGTCTTAGCCTGTAGGGAATGGAGGGAAGCCCAGGTATAGGGAGAGAGTGGATTAGTGTAACGCATCAGATGTCTGCAATACCTCTTGTTAACTTTGCTAAGTTAAGTTTACTTATAGAATTGTGAGACATTCCTGTTCTAAACACTTGATCAATTTTGGGAACTATTAGCAACTCAAGCATTATTTTTCAATTTGTACTTAAATTTTTCTTCCAAGTGTTGTTTATATAAAATGTTTCATATTCTCTAACACTGGTGTTACACTTGGAGTCAGATTACTTAGAACCAGGTTTGCTTTCTGTATTTGTTGGCAATATATAGTATTTGTCCTTTGGAAAACTGTGATGAAAGACCATAAACTTACTTTACTTCTACGTAGCTATGTTTCTAATGGAGTTTTTGTGATGATCTTAATTTCACTATTGGAAATGGCTACTAAATGAAAAACTTTTTTCCCTATGCTATTCAATGAGTGACAGACAAATACAAAAAGCTAAATCCAAAGTGTCGAAGTAAATTATGCACCAATGTGGGTCACTGAATACCTGTAATTACCATAAACCTTCAAGTGTCAAAATTTAGATATGATAAAAGATCCTTAAAGCCTGTCACTTTAATACAGCTTAAAACAGTTTGAAGTTTTAGCAATTATGCTCATTGCCATGCATTACTGAATGAATCTTAGAGTGGAATCTCTCCTTGCTTTGTTCCTGGGACATTAAGAGAGGCACTACTTCTGTGATAGTTAATGCATACAGCTGTACCTGTATAGTGAAAACTGGATTATGTCTTTCCATTGTTACATAGGAGCTTTGGACATCCTGAAATCCTCAGTTTTCTCCTTTTTCAGTCCACTTTCTGTTATGATCTTTTAGGTCTACCCAGCTATTAGAGGATGCAGAAACTAACATCTAAAAAACAGGGTTACTCAAGGTAGAGGAGTCACCATTTTCATCTCAGAATACTTTTTTACTTCGTTCCCCTTTCTCTGATCTGTTACATCATAGTCAAATCATTCTTTGAGATCTCAGCTTTTACTAACTGTCCACTCAAAAAAATTCTTACCGTCTAAGCTTGAGACCATTTCATTGATGTGTGAAAGGATGTGTTGTGTATACAATGAGGGGCAGGGCTAGCTAACCTCTCTTGGCACCTCCAGGAAACTACCCAGCACTGCTGGGGAAGCTGCACACAGAACAGGAAACAGTTACTACTCCACGGTGAGTAACCCTGTTTTCTCCTTATTTCGCCTTCTGATTGTTTTCATTGATTTTTTTTTAAAGCTTTGTGTGTCAGACATGAAGATCTATTCTCACAGTTATGTTTAAATCTCCAGTGTGTAAAGTTTCTTTTAACATCTCTCTGTTCACATGGTAGCATACAGAAGCATTTCAGTTGTGTTATTTTCAGCTGTTATTGATACAGAGAGCTGGGTACACAGAAATGGCCAACAGTCTCTTGTGAAACATTTGTACATTAAGAGGGGAAAGCCTGCTAGTGGCTTGATTTCAAATTTTTTTTATTTATTTTATTTGGGGCCCGGGGGTTCTTGGGAAGGCAAGGTGGTGTTTTACATACACACTAGAAGACTTGTGTATAATATTGTTTGTGCCTATTTCATGACAATTGACCCAGTCTTTGTACATACTTGACTTGTGTTATATATTTTGCTTTTATGTTTTTGTCATTTCTTCCTGTTTCTAGCATCCTCTGTTTTCCACCAGTGATTATTGTTACTTTTCTAGGTCTACCTAGGAAGAGTGCCATCTAGTGGTACAGATAATGTGGTAGTGACCTGGAATCCAAGATGTTTTCTTATAAATTGGGTGGCCTGGTCTAGGAACAGTGGAGCTGATTTTACTTCATTATTGTTACATATGTAGAACTGCTTATAGTGTGTTATGTTGGAATTGCTTTTCAGAATTGTGTTTCGTTCTCAAGACAAATAATATATGGAACTTCAATTATAGATTTTGCTGCTATTGCTTTTTATTTATTTGTTTGTTTATGTAACCCAGGCTGGCCTCAAACTTGAGGTGATCCTCCTTCCTCAACTTCCTGAGTATATAGGCATGTATTACCACATATGACTATATATACTTGTTAAGATACATTTGCTGAAAATACGTCAAACCAATTAGAGTTTAATTTGTGATAGGTAGAAAGATAAAATTTAAGTTGATTCTTAGATAAGTGAATATAAAAGGGAATTCTGGGTAGCAAAATTTAAGTTTAAATATAACTAAGTACCATATATCTGAATGACAGAAGTTATATGTTGTGTTTCAAAAGTAGGAAAATAATAGACCATTTTTAAGTTTTAATGTTTTAAAATCTTACACAAGGTAGATTTTCTTTTCCCCTATTTAATGTTAGCTAACAGACCACGAAACAATGCAAGGTGCTTTGTTTTCATTTAAGTAGAATAAATGATAGAAAAGCAATTCAGAATTGACACATAGGTTTAAGAAATTAGCTTCAGGCTTTTCAGATGATATTTGTTTTTAAATGATTGATGTGAGAAGAGCTAGAAATGCATATAATGAAACACTCCAGACTATTAAGTAAAAGCTTTTGTGTGTGCGGTATATGCAATGCATCTGTGTCAGGGGGTACATATGTGGAAGGAAGCCAGAGGTTGTTATTGGATGTCTTCATTTATTGTTCTCCACCTTAGTTTTTGAGACAGGGTTTCTCACTGTTCCTGGGCTTGCTCTTTGTCTAGAATGGCTTGCCTGTGAGCCCCTGAGGTTCTTTCTTATCCTTCTTCTCAGCACTGTGCAGCAAGTACTTTATTAATGATTCTGTCTCTGCATCCCTTTGATAGTACTTTTTTGATGCAGTAAAAATTATGGCAAATAATTGACTATAGAAATTGCTTTTAATCTTACTAAGGTAGTGTGACTGACTGAAGCACTTAGTATTATACATAGTGAGTATGAATCCAGTAGAGTTGTATTTCTGCTTTAGACAACTAGTAATTTCGTATCAGCAGTGAAGAGATTTCTGTTCTATACACCAGCCATGACAAACCCTTCCCTGTGCTCTGCCAAGAAGGTGATGATAGCTCCCTTTCACTTAGTACTGAGATCTAATTTCAGTAGAGACTTGAAGTTTATTGTTATTGTTTATTGTTAAGGGGTCTTATTCTTTACTGACTTTGAATTTTTGATACATATTTATTTCTGATCATAGAAAGTTAACAAAATGCTGAAATTTGTAAGCTTTGCCATGGGTTGAAACGCTATAGAAAGAAAGCTAACTTTTAGAAAATCTCAGAAAATCAAATTAGCATTTTATGCTACAAAACGTTAACTTCTCTTAAAGTACATTAGTGAAAAAGAACCGTTCCTTGTTTGTATTATGTAGGTTTGGTCCTGAGATTTGCTGTCCTAGATACTGAGTTATGGTGAACATCATAGCTGAGGAACTGGCACTTCAGTACTCTGAAGTCATTCACCACAATCAGGATTTGTTAAGTCCTGTATTTTGATGGAAATAATGCTTTGAATTTAGCTGCTTTGTGGGGGTACCCTTGGGGATATGTTGATTTAAAAGTGGTGTTTCCTTCTTCATTATACATGTTGCAAGCTCGTTAACTACAGTTTCTGTTTATTATAAAGTAGCCCTGTGTTGGGTTTGTTCACTGTGTGGTTTCTTTGCTTATCTACCTATGTTCCACCTCTTAGATAGTGCCATCTCTTTATTAGAATAGCCATTGAACCAAGTCTTAGATTTTGAAAATTGAGGTAGACTTCCATTGAAGATATACATACATACATACATACATGTGTGTATGTGTGTGTGTGTGTGTGTGTGTGTGTGTGTGTGTGTGTATATATGTGAATATCTATATAAAAATTCAGGTGTATAAATTGTTATTCTCTTATAAATATTTTCTTGTAAATCTATAGGTAACACTCAGTCATTTGTTAAATTTAACTAGCTTGGTGTGGTTGTACTGACATATTTCTTTTGGGCAGATTTTTGGTGTTT
Source organism: Peromyscus leucopus (assembly GCF_004664715.2). Classification (NCBI taxonomy): domain Eukaryota; kingdom Metazoa; phylum Chordata; class Mammalia; order Rodentia; family Cricetidae; genus Peromyscus; species Peromyscus leucopus. The sequence continues at coordinate 3,915,818 of NC_051071.1, read as the reverse complement.
TTAAAACAATTTTGCTTTTTTAGTTCATCCTGAAGCTCACTATGTAGCCCTAGCCTGGCCTTGAATTCACACTGAACTCCTTGCTTCAGTCTCCAGAGTACTGGGATTATAGGCATGAGCCTGCTTGTTGACTAATCTTCAGTTGAGATTTAGTGTTTCTACATACTAATTTAGAAATGCCATTTTACTGCAGGGTTAGGAAAGGTCCATTTTGCTGGTTTAAAGAGAAAAGAAAGAAAGTTATCTAGAGAACCATGTGTGCTTCAGCAATAAAAGTTGACTGAGTTTAGCCAGGTGGTGGTGGCGCACGCCTTTAATCCCAGCACTGGGGAGGCAGAGCCAGGCGGATCTCTGTGAGTTCAAGGCCAGCCTGGACTACCAAGTGAGTTCCAGTAAAGGCGCAAAGCTACACAGAGAAACCCTGTCTCGGGAAAAAAAAAAAAAAAAAAGTTGACTGAGTTTAAAAGTATAATCATATAATTGTGAAGCCAGATTTTCTTTGTGCAGATGGAAAAATACTTATCAGCAAATTTAAACTTTTCCACTTGAATATTCAGTTCTCAATATATCATTGAGAGATGATTTTTATCCCTTGAAGGCATAAAAGGAACATGTTCTTTAAGTTAGTTACTATGCCTCTTACTGAAACAGTAGCATTAACCTTCAGAAGTTCAAAGAATTGAAGTACTGTAGAGTAGAAATCTGTTACAGTGCATTATCTTTGTTTTAATTTAAACATTGTAACAATGAAACTTTTTCCTTTGACCATATATATGTATTACATTATATATATGTATATATATTATTAGTAAATGAAAGCTCTCTTGTTTTCTAAACAGAGTACCAAGTATGGTGTCCTTAGAGGAAACAAAATTGTATACCGGACTGGAGCATGGTATGTGAATACTAACTGAAGTAATTCTGTAGAAGCTATCTGTTTAGCCTCCCTGTAACGATTAGAATGGAGTCATTTTGTACTTATGGTTCTTAGATTCTTTGTAGTACATAAAATGTACCCATTATGCAACAATCATTTTCTTTCTCTCTGAAAAAGCTAGATTTTTTTTTTTCCTGAAACAGGGTCTCATGTAGCCCAGGCTAGCCTCAGACTCATAGAGATCTGCCTGTCTCTGCCTCTGGCTTTAGAAATTACAATATTGCCAGTAAATAACAGAAATTGTCTCAGTAAATTTAATTGCTTTCTGTGTTCAGAGGTAAGCTTTGTTACTATATAACATTCATTTATGTTTTAATTCTTTATTTTTTCTTAAAAGTACAATTGTTTATTTGTTTATTTATTTTGTATATTTGTGTACATCCCATGGTTATAGGACAACTTGCTGGAGTGGAATCTCTTTCCATTGTGTTGGTTCTGGGGCTCAAGCTCAGGCTATCAATCACTCTTACAGAAAGACCTTTATCAGCTAAACCATCTCACCGGCCATGTTTTTAATTTTTTTAGGGTGTTACATTAATGTGAGTGGGAATATTGTAGCCTTTATATTCTGATGGTCTTTGTAGATTTCCTTCCATTGAGTTTAATTCAATTTAGTTTTTTGATGTGCTGGGGGATCATACCCAGAGACATAAGCAGGATAGACACACGTTCTACCACTGAGAAACACCCCAGCCCTTAAACTTTGTATTAATTGTTTGTGAAACAACTGGGATGTTCCTCAGTGATAGAGCACATACATACATACATACATACATACATACATACATACATACATACCCGAGGCTGTAGGTCAATTCCCAGGATTCCCCCCAACTGTATCTTATTATACAAATTTAAAGTTCAGACTACAACCTTAATAGAAACTCAGTAGATTTTCTTAGATTTTCTTACTGATGGGTTAATAATAGAATTAGCTCTATACATTAATTTCTATGGTATAACTGGATTTGGGTCACCCGTAACTTTAGAGAATCCCAAGCCTTTGTGGTTTCTAATTAGCAGCTTTGAGCTTTGAAATGTTCACAATGGTGTTTTCTCTATCTCCCCTCCCCCACTTTGTAAAAGTATGTTTGTTTTTTTATTTTATGTGTATGGGTGTTTTCTGTATATATATGTATTACATTCCCATGGAGGTCAGAAGAAGGTCTCAGATCCCCTGGAACTGGAGATGAGATGCCATGTGGGTGCTGAGAACTGAACCTACATCCTCTGTAAGAGCAGCAAGTGCTTTTAACCCCTGAGCCATTTCTCCCCTACCTTCTTGACAAAAGATTTCAAAAATAATCATTTTATTTTGGTTGTTTGAGATCAATCTCATGTGGCTCCATCTTGCCTTCATCTCCTTTATCTTCCTGCCACTTCTTCCCAAATGCTGGGATTACAGATGTACATCACCATGCCCAAGATATGCTTGTCTATTTATTCATTTATGGAGTGATTGGAGACAGGGCAGTCTAGCCTCGAACCATCTGCCATCTCCTGTCTTAACTCTTTGAAGTGCTAAAGTCACAGGTGCGTGTCTCGATGCCCTAGGTAAGCCCTATATCAATGGAGATTTTGAATGTTAGCCATGCTCAGCCACTAATTTAACTATGTTAAAGGCAAAGCCATTTGTCCTTTACCTTTTAAGGAGGATCCTCGGATAAGCCATTAAAACCTGGAATAAAATGAGGAACTTACCATGTCTAAAATGCCTTCTCTTATTTTTTTAAAAAATAGACCTATCTCGAGAGAACCACCGAGAAGCAATTGCTAGTGTCATACGAAAACTTCTTAGTAAGTATATATGCCTGTAACTTGCCTGTATTCCTAAGTTTTAGAATAGCAGCCTATGGCAGGTGCGTTTTTACTTAACTTTTTTTTTAGAAATAGGGAAAATAATCAGCTTTGTTTTTATCCTTTAAGAAGCAGATTGGAGTTTGTATAGTAATTTAAGATGTTAGCTAACACTTTTTTCTTCTCCTATTTTAGACCACATACTTGATAATTCAGAAGATGATACCAAATCATTATTTCTCATCATAAAGGTAGAAGTGGCTCCACAGCTCCATAATTGTTAATGTCCTTGGGCTTGACTGGTGACTTCTGAATAAATGTTGAAATTCTTTGACACAGATTATTGGAGACCTTCTGCAATTCCAAGGATCTCATAAACATGAATTTGACTCCCGATGGAAAAGCTTTAACTTAGTAAAGAAATCAATGGAAAATCGGGTCAGTATTTTCACCTGAAATTCTGAATCATTGTTTTTGAAAAGATGTATAAGAGTCCTGATTTGCTGGGTGGTGGGGGTTCACGCCTTTAATCCCAGCACTTGGGAGGCAGAAACAGGCAGATCTCTGTAAGTTTGAGGCCAGCCTGGTCTACAAAGCTACACAGAGAAACTCTGTTTCAAAAAAAAAAAAAAAAAAAAAAAGAATAGAAAAAAGTCCTGATTTGAGGATTATTATTTATAGAGGAAATTTGCCCTATAAATAGAAGTAGTAGCTTTAAGAATATTGCATGAAACCAATGTTGTTGTTGTTTTTTTGTTTTTGTTTCACTACAGGATTCTTACAATGTAATAATAAAACATGTACCTTTTGTTTGTTTGGTTTTGGTTTTTGGAGACAGGGTTTCTCTGTATAGTTTTGGTGCCTGTCCTGGATCTCGATCTGTAGACCAGGCTGGCCTCGAACTCACAGAGATCCGCCTGCCTCTGCTTCCCGAGTGCTCTGATTAAAGGCATGCACCACCACCACTTGGCCAAGACATTTGACTTTTTTTTTTTTTTTTTTTTTTTGGTTTTTCGAGACAGGGTTTCTCTGTGTAGCTTTGTGCCTCTCCTGGAACTCACTTGGTAGCCCAGGCTGGCCTCGAACTCACAGAGATCCGCCTGGCTCTGCCTCCCGAGTGCTGGGATTAAAGGCGTGCGCCACCACCGCCCGGCTGACATTTGACTTTTAAAGGAAAGAAAAAATAGATTGTATGAAGACTAAAAGCATGGTACAGATCAAATAGATCCTAAGCGGGGAAATGTATTTACTTGCTAGGAGTGTTGCTTAATTGTAGAGCACTTGTGTAGCATATGTGAGGCACTAAGTTAAAAGTATTTTATTTAGTGATAACATCCATTATTGTCCATGATCATCTCTGTATCCATGCAGGGATTTCCTTAGTAGCATTCAGGCTATCTTACAAAAACTTGAAGAAATGTTTAAAAAAAAAAAAAGTGTCCACAAGCATGAACTTCATATAAATCTGAGGAAAACATTTTTTATATTGATTTCATGATCTAATATTAGAATCATTATAATCCTCTTCAGGCACATGGAAGGAAAAATTCCCAAAGAAGAGTAGAGCTATTCCCAACAGTGTTCCCCAATAGACTTGCGCTGAAGTTGAGTCTCTAGATGCCTGTATGTTATTTGTTAGATACTGGAGATAGAAGAGTTTGTGAAAAGGAGATGGGAACTATGGCAGGCTGTAGAAGAGTACTAGAAGGTAAATTAAGTCAATAGTTTTGTTGTAAGAGAATTCTTTGGTTTTATATTCAGCAGTGGAGATCCACCAAAAGGAATATGCATTGTATGCATGAGCATACACCTGGCTGAAAATTAAGATAGATGAATGCTCTGCCACAGTTAGAATGTAGGTGAAAAAAAGCCTTAATCAGAGCTTTTAAGATACAGATTGGAAGGTTTGGAGAAAAGGTAGAATAGGAGCACTTTATGACTAATGTAATAAAGAATAACCTTTTGTAATTTGTAACAATTAAACAAATTGTTATATCTATTTATTTGTGTGTGGGGGGCATGCATCTGTGAAAGTGGAGTTCAGAGGACAACTTGCAAAAGTCAATTCTCTCCTTCGAACATATAGATCCCAGGAGTTGAACCTAGGTTGTCAGACATGTATGGCAGTTGGGTTTGATCTTCAGCCATTTTTTTTTTCTATGCCCATTTTCTTGGTTTAGGGTTTGTTTGGTATGGTTTGGGTTGACCTTTTTTGTTATTGTTATTGAGTTTTTTGTTTATTTGGTTGGTTGGTTGGTTTTGTTTTGAGACTTGGTTAATCTATGTAGCCCTGGGTAGCCTGGAACTCAAAGAGATCTACCTACCTCTGAGATTAAAGGTATATACCACCATTCCTGGCTGTGTGTGTCCTTATTTTGAGGTAAGTTTCCATTAGCGGATTCAAGAACCCATTGTTGAAGTCACTTAGTGAAAACATTGATTTTTGTTTGCTATGTTGTTTTCCAGCTCCATGGAAAAAAGCAACATATCAGAGCACTACTAATTGACAGAGTGATGCTGCAGCATGAGGCAAGTGTCTCTCCATCATCACCTCTTGATTTGGCATGCTAATAAATAATTCCTATGGTGTTTTTCATAATTAAGTGGACTTTCAGTAAACACTTTGAGACTTGACTTATATTATTTCTTTTTAAAGTTGCGAACACTAACAGTTGAGGGTTGTGAGTATAAAAGAATACATCAAGATATGATCAGAGATCTTCTTCGATTGTCAACGAGTTCATACAGTCAGGTGAGGCTCTACTATCTCCAATACTTTCATTTTGTTACATACAATTTAAACATCCCCGTTTTACCAGTAGAGTTTAAATAATCCCTCATGTCGGATTGCACAGCAAGAAAGCAAGAGAACCAGAACTGAAATCTAGTAAACCCTCCATTCCACCCCACCCCAATGCAATTGGAAATGCCTTTCAAATTTCAAATGAATTTAAATTTTGCCGTAATGTGCAGAAACATTTGTTTGTAGTAATAATCTCCCCTCCCCTTCACTTTTCCAAGACAGGGTTTCTCTTTAGTCCTGACTATCCTGGAACTCACTTTGTAGATTGGGCTGGCCTGGAACTCAGAGATCCACCTGCCCTGCTGGGATTAAAGGGATGCACTACCATGCCTGGCTAATTGCTTCTTTTTTTAGATCCCTGACCCTTCCTCCAACAGGGTCTTGCTATTAGCAAGACTGGCCTTAAACTTCAGTCCACCTGCTTCCACCTCAAAGGTGCTGGGATTATTGGCATATGCACCATGTCCTGCTTAAATTGTTTCTCTCTGTTGTAAATTTTAGAGATTTTGCTGGTAGAATGGTGCTCCCACTTAATTCTAGGAAATTTTGAAGGCTGGTCTGGGATGGCTATATGATTTCTTCTGTGTGTGATGCTTGGGTTTCAGGGAGTTATAAGCACGTAACATGTTGTCTATCTATATATGTCCTAGCACATAGAACAAAGAAATTATAAGATTTATGTATACCAGTTCCTTTTAACTTGGTAATTTCCTATGTATGGACATAGGAAGTCTGATCTTCTCAACAATGACTTAGTGTCTGCTGTTTACTTTTAGCAGTGTTATAAACTGTTGCCCATGAGTGCCATTCAACTCCTCTCATCAAAAAGAAACATACTGATAGTATTTTCCTTTTAATAACCATTTGCTTACTTTTTAGGGTATGTGTTCTCTGTTATTTAGAAAACCATCTAAATTATCTTCCTTTGTATTTTATGTTTCATTAGACATCTTTTTAAATCTTTGTCAATTTTCTCCAGGTCAGAAACAAGGCTCAACAAACATTTTTTGCTGCTTTGGGAGCATATAACTTCTGTTGCAGAGATATCATCCCTTTGGTTTTAGAGTTTTTACGGCCTGATAGACAGGATGTCACACAGCAGCAGTTCAAGGTATAGGTTCTGTTTTAATGTCTACAGTAAACACCCATATATCTGTTATTCAGGTTCCACATTTAATATTTTGTTATATTTGCTTATCACATTTTAAAATGCATGTAAGTTTTAAGATACTTGAACATTTCATCATGATTAGTGTTAGGGAGAAAATACAGGGTGCAGAGCCCTGCGGAAAAATAACTGAGTAGTATAACCAGTGTGAATGAAGAGAGGACTAGGGACAGAAAGAAATAAGGTCATTTTGAGCAACTGATCAGAGCAGAAAAAGAAAGAAGACAAGTTAAAGAATTTCAGAGGTAAAGTAGAGTCTCTGTAAGTAGGTTGATTGTGAGAGATTAAGGACAGAAAGGAGTTAGGGCTTGATAGCTAAATATGAGGGGACTAAAACATGGGAGTTTCCATCACTAAGTTCTGGATTGTACAAGGAGTTATAGGGGAGGTGGGAGATCCCTTAAGCCCAAGAGTTTAAAGCAAGCCTGAGCAACATGGTGAGATCCCATCTTAAAATAAAATGAAAAATTAGAGGCCAAACAGCAAAACTGACTGAGATACCATGAAAAAAGAGGAACAGTCATGAAAGGCAATAAAGAGACCAACACACGGTCATCAGTGCCCACTTTCTGAAGAGGATTAAGATGAGCACTGAGTATGTTCCTTGAAGTTAATTTGTAAGACACAGTTCAATAGGCTGTAAGAGACTTAGTTGCTTACTTTTAAAGTTTTGTCAGAACAAGGTATTCTTTTATGTAGTTTGTACATCTTCTTCATATCACGGTGTTAGAGATTAGTGGTTGAGACTGATAACAAGTCACCTACTATTTCCTTTCTTCTTTACTTTCTGGCAGCTGACTTCCTACCCCATTGTTGGATATTCTTTCTAGAAGGTCTGTCTGCCTCATTTGATTATATTGGTCAGTCTTGTTAAGACTGTTTTATATAGGCAACATTAGAGAGGTCAAAGTTGGCAGTGACTGTATAGAGAGCATGTATAGGGGACTAGAATATGCAGTTATTAACAATCCAACTTCTGATCCATGTAAATTGAGTGTTCTGAAAATAACACTTCTTGATAGTAATGAAAAATGTACCTGCTTCATCAGAATCATCTGATTAGATGTTGTCAGTAAAAACTATGTAGTATAACTAAGTAGCTAGATTTCTTAAAGATATTTTAAATTTATTGTTTGACAGTTTCACATGTCTATAATGTATCTCATATATACATCCTCCACTCCCTCCTCCTACCCTCCTGAGTAACCAAACTTTTCAATATTTAGTAATATACTTAGCAACTTGGTGTTAGCTGTTACTTGATAAATTATTTCAAACTTTAGGCCCTAAAAGTACTTTTTTCTACATTTCAAGGCCATTATCATATTTGAGGAAAATAAGAGTAGAATCTCTGTTCTTACAAAACATTCTTACCTTTTTATTGTCCTGCCTGCAGGACTACAATGGGTTCTCGACCACCCTAAGGAGGGAATGTAGGGACAGGAGATACAAAGGAAAATACACCAAGTCTAGATTCTGATCAAAGTGCCACTTTATTTCCTTTGAGAAAGGTTTATATAGTTCCTGCAGGTATTTCCTTTCAGAAAGGTTTATATAGTTCCTGCAGGGTGGGGGGAGCAAGAAGCTGTCATCTGCATAAGGTGGGGCAAGCTAATAGGATGTTTGTATAGGATGTTTACAGGGTAAGAGGGTCAAGGGCTCTGACTCAGTGTCCTGTTGCCTACTGACTGTAAGCTGATCTAGTTCCCTGTCTTATGGGGGGTCTGTATTTTTCCACTAACTAGAGATTCTGTCCTTTTCCCTGACATTTTATATTGCCTAATAGCCATTCTTTAGCAAACCTTCTATTAAATGACTTAGAAAAAAATACTAGTGGATGCCACTTGGTTAAACCTCAAGTTCAAGTTTTTCAAAACAATACATTAAATACATGAACCTATTTATAAATCAGCTGTATGTAAATAATCAATGTAAAAATTTAAAGATGATGTTAGATTCAACTGTGCCTCTTAATTTTCTATGTACATTTATTTGTTTTTATAGGGCGCCTTATATTGTCTACTTGGAAATCATAGTGGTGTGTGCCTGGCAAACCTTCATGATTGGGACTGTATTGTGCAGACTTGGCCAGCACTTGTTTCTTCAGGGCTTAGCCAAGCAATGTCATTGGAAAAGCCATCAATAGTGAGACTCTTTGATGACCTTGCAGAAAAGATTCATAGGCAATATGAAACAATTGGCTTAGACTTCACAGTAAGCAAACCATTTATTTGTTCACTCATATTTTAGTGGAAATTCTGGCTTTTATTTTCCATGTCTTTCCTTTTTTTTCCTGTAATATTTTGGCTTGTTGTTATAATTTTTAAAAGGCATTTACTTTCACTTTCCATCTAATGCTTTTTAGTGATCAATATTGTAGATAACAGGGTTGGGACACCAAAGTTGGAGTGAGCCTGGGAAAGAGTCAGGTCATTTCTACCAAGAGGCGACAACACTTAACGTTGCTATATTTACCATTGTTCCAAGTATGCCTCTGTTGCATTTTCCTCTCTCATCTCTCCTCACTTTCCCTTGTCTCTTTTCCTTCTCCTCTGACTGACCTGGAACTTGCTTTGTAAACCAAACTGGTCTACAACTCACTCTGCTGAAGCATTTATCTAATTATTCTTTATCAATCAAAACTTGGGAGTCAGATAGCAGGGTATGAACCTGACTGATCAGAGAAGCAGTGGAGAAGTGACCAGTGACCTCTTCTTCTCTTTCCTTCATTGATCCAAAAAGACAGAATCTTTGTAAACCCCAGCCTACTACTGTGTCTCTCTATTATAGCCTCGGTCCTCCAAAACCAGTATGGCTAATTTTGATCAGCTAGTAGCTTAGCTCCACCCTCTGATTCAAAGTTAACTTTATTGGAAGTCTCAGGAATGTCAGAGCAAGATCAAAATATCCCTAACACTCTGCTTCTTGAGTGCTGGGATTATAGACATGACCTACCATGCCCAGTCATGCTGGGTTTTTTAAGAGTTGGTTGTATTTTAGGAGATTATCTATACTAACCAAAGTCATGGAAGATTTTCCACTAGCTAGATTCATAACTTACAGTGCAGAATATTAAAATTAGATTTTTGTGATGACTGAGAAAGAAATTTCACTGGTTCTCAAATAGAGATAGGACATCATTAAAGTACTTTTTAAAAAGTCAGTGACTAACTCCGTAGTCCTTTTTTTTTTTTTTTTTTTTTTTTTTTTTTTGGTTTTTCGAGACAGGGTTTCTCTGTGTAGCTTTGCGCCTTTCCTGGAACTCACTTTGGAGACCAGGCTGGCCTCGAACTCACAGAGATTCACCTGGCTCTGCCTCCCGAGTTCTGGGATTAAAGGCGTGCGCCACCACCGCCCGGCTCTTCCGTAGTCCATTCTAGTCTCAAATTTGTAGCAGTCCTCCTGCTTTAGCCTCCCACATGCTGAAATTATATGCATGAGTCACCTTTCTTGACCATCTGAGAAGCTAAAATATATGGATTCTCACTCCCTCAGTGCATCATGATGGACAGAAAGGTGAGGACAGTTGAGTTCCTTCTTTCCTTGGGTCGGTTATGCTTTGCATTCTAATGACCAGAGTTATAGCTTTGGCTATAAATGCACCCCTTGCTCTTTGAAATTGTCCTTATTAGAATTGGTTTCCCTTCCACCCCACCTCCAGGTATAGTTGGTCTTCTGTAGTCCAGTCTGGCCTTGAATTCTTGATCTTCTTGCCTTCATTTCCTGAGTGCTCTGATCACAGGCATGCACCACCATACCCAAATAGATTCTTTAAAAATTAATAATCATAGTAACTCAAGATAAAATTCCCACGCCACTAGTCCAGCAAAATGGCCTAATGGGAAAGGTGCTTGTCACCAAATCTGATGGTCTGAGTTCAATCCCTGGACTGAAAGCATGATCTTTACATTTATTTTTGAGTAGTTACCTATGAGTGTGTATTTGCACACACCAATGCACATGAAGAGATCAGACAACAAATTATAGGAATCAGTTCTATCCATCTACCCATGTAGATAGGGTCCTAAGACTTGAACTCAGGTCATCAAATCAGGCTTGGTAGCAAGTCCCCTTTATCCTTTTTAATTAAATAGTCCACGTTTTAGTATGCGTCATGACTCTTTTTTATGCTTTTTTTTAATTTTTAATAAGATTCCAAAGCCATGTGCTGCAATAGCAGAATTACTTGAACAATCAAAGAATCCTTCTATTAGCCAGACGCTACTTAGCCCAGAAAAGATTAAAGAAGGACAGAAGCGCCAACAGGAAAAGAATGCTGATGCCCTAAGGTAATTGATGAACTTTCTGCTAAGACAGAAAATATTACAGCTAATACATTTTAACTAGCCCTAAAATATAAGTGCAACTTACCACTACACATTGATTTCTGGGAAAATGTAAAATAGTTGGGAGATGATTGCTGCAAGGGGACCAAATTTTCACTTTTAAGTATAGAGTTGAAAAAAAAAAGCATGCTAAAAATAAAAGTTATTGTTGTATCTTTTTCACTATGAATTGCCTTTAATCATTTTTAGATACTAATATATCAGACATAGTATAACTGGTGTACTTTGTTATTAAGTCCTAAATTCAAGTTCAGTACATAACTTTATAACTCATACAGAAATCTCTTTTTGATTAAACTTGGGTATTAGGATATTAGTAAACTTCTTTGATTTGGTGAACCAGAAAAAGTCCTGATTTGGGAAAAAAAGAAAAATTAGTAACACTTCAGTAGTAGCCTTCTTAACTCAGTTTCACATTTACCATATAACTAGCACATGATTGTACCTACTTACTGTTATTGAAAATGCCTTTTTTTTTCCTTAAATCATAATATTGCCCTGTCTTGTCTTAAACTCTTGGGCATAAGAGCTCTTCCTGCCTCAGTATCCCAAATGTTATGAATATGGTTTGCCAACTATAACTCCCAAGCTTGTTTTCAAAAATGTTTTTGTGAATGCTGAATTCCTATAGCATGCGTAATTGATTGCAGATAGCATACTATACAGAGCACTGCTAACTCTTTGATTGCTGCTTACAGTTTTAATGTTTACTTTGGAATACTCAGAAAAAGTTTTCTGGGCATGCTTGTAATGCTAGTCCTTTTTGCATTGAGGCAAGAGGACCAGGAGTTCAAGGCTAGCCTGGAGTTTGAGACCTTACCTCAAAAACCTAAGATTATTAAGATAAAAGAAACAATTTGGTAGTTCATTATACCTAGCCCTTCATGTTCCTTTCTTAGTATCTCTTCTCACTTACTTTTAGTCTGGTCAAACAGTGAAGTGTAAGAGGAGGGTGAATTACACCAGAATTTAAATTTATATTACATTATTTAATGTTTGTCTTAGTAGTATAATAAAATCATATCTTATCTGAATTTTTTTTAAAGGAACTATGAAAGTTTGGTAAACACTTTACTAGATGGTGTGGAGCAAAGAAATCTGTGAGTACAAAGTTTTTTTCTTAAAAAAAAGTTTTACTTTTCACCATGAAAGCATTTGTCTTAACTGTTCTAGGGATTTTGTGCATGGGAAAAAGAATGGTTGTATTAATGGAATCATTTTTTGTGTTAGAAGACTAAGTGAGGGACATGGAGAGGTTTAGGGTAATGTGAGAGGCAGTGTTCTTCAGTAGGCCTGTTTATATTTTTGAGAAACTTAAAATTACACTTCAAATATAGAGCTGAGTAGGGTTTCACACACCTTGATGCAAGTTTTCAGAAGGCTGAGGCTACAAAGCAAAGAAAAATTTTCAAAATAAATTCTTACTGTAAGTGGTTTTTAAGGGTACTGTGATTTGTATGTACTCTCTCTCACCACCCACTCCCTTACCTCAACCTCCAGGCCTTGGAAATTTGAGCATATAGGCATCGGGCTTCTGTCTCTACTCCTAAGGGATGACAGAGTGTTGCCTCTTCGTGCCATACGATTTTTTGTTGAAAATCTCAACCATGATGCAATCGTTGTTCGAAAGGTACACACTTTATTTTGGTTACTGTGTTGGGTTTGAGAATATTTACCTCATCAGACTCGTTGAATTCTTTATAAACAACATACATCCTAATAAATGCCTTAAAATTAATTGATTTGGCATCTCCTTCTGTTTGCTCAGAAGCAATAATTGTTCAACAAATACTTGGAGGCATAATCAAGCATTTTAGAGTTTAACGCTGTAGCTATAGCAAAGAATAAGCTTACAAACTAATAGGAAAGATGACATTTAAAAATTTGAAAATCCATATTGCAAGGATGGGGGCAAATCTGAGGGTTCAACATTTTGGTTTTGCTCTGAAAATACTAGAAATGAGCTGTCAGAATGGTCCTGGCCTTGTCTATTACTGGAAGAAAGCCAATAAAAGATGGAGAGGCTAACACAAATAGAATGAGCTGCTTGCTATTCATCTAACAAAGGAAGATCAGTTTCTTCAGCAGAAACTAGCATAAGTCTCAAGGACAGAGATGCTAGTAAATCATTCCTGGTTCATTGTTTTTTAATTTATTAATTTTTTTAATTAAAAACTTTTTTAACTTGTTTACACACACACACACACACACATCACTATAGCATACGTGAAGGTCAAAGGACAATCCTTGAGAGAAGGTTCTCTCAAGGTTTCTTGAGAGAAGTTAACACTGATGGATTGGAGGAAGAGCTCTAACTCAGGTCATTCAGTTTGTGCAGCAAGTATTTGTACTTACTAAGCCATTCCACAGACCTTAAACTTATTTTTTTAATAATATACAAAGAGGGCTGGAGAGATGGCTCAACAGTTAAGAGCACTGGCTGCTCTTCCAGAGATCCCGAGTTCAATTCCCAGCAACCACATGGTGGCTCCCAACCATCTGTAATAAAATCTGGTGCCCTCTTCTGGCATGCAGGCAGAACACTGTTTACATAATAAATTAATTTTTAAAAAATAATAAAAATAATATACAAAAAAAAGCAAGTGATTTTATTATGGCATTTTCATGCATAGTTTTTTTGGTTAATTACCGCAGTAACCTCTGACTTGGTATTCCCCTTTCTACTTTCAAGTCTTCTGTATTCTGTCATCTTCTCCACTTCTTTTACAGCCTTTTCCCCTCTTGTGTCCTCTTTCCAGTTTCATGACCTATATATACCCACACTCACTGTCAAATAAATAACTTGTACATAAATTAGAAGCTGGGATCTGTGTGTGAGAGAAAGCATGTGGTGGTTGTTTTTCTAAGTCTGGGATACTTAGTATGATTTTCATATTCATTTGCAAATGTCAGTTTTACTGTGTGTGTGTGTGTGTTGTGTGTGTGTGTGTGTGTGTATCACAGTCTCATTATCTTTCTGTTGATGGACATCTAGACTGATTCCATTTCCTTGCTATTGCCAGTAGAGCACCATTGAACATAGATGTCCCGCTATCTCTGAAGTCCTAGGAGTGAGGTCAGATGAAGTTCTCTTTTTCAGTCTTTAGGAAACTGCTACACAGATTTCCATAGAGTCTGTATGAGTTTACACTCCTACCAAGAAGGAATAAGGGCTGCTTTTGGGAGGAGGTATTTTTGAAAGTAGTAGAATCAGTTTCTATTGCGGTATAGCATGTTGTATGAGATTTCAAAATGTTTATTTAGATCTGTTAACCTGTTTATAGATGGCCATCTCAGCTGTTGCTGGTATTCTCAAGCAGCTAAAGAGAACTCACAAAAAGCTGACCATCAACCCTTATGAAATCAGTAAGTAATACCCTAGGTAAATAACAGTGCTTTTCAATAATACTTAGAAAATTTGCTGGAGTACTCAAAAAGCCTAGGAGTAGGAGCACAGGGCTTTAATTCCAGGAGTTTAGAAGTAAAAGTAAGAAGATCTGGAATTCAAAAGTCAGCCTGAGTTGTATTAAATAATCCATTGAATATTTCTTTATGGGCAGGAAGATTAGAAGCAGGGTTGATTTTTCTGCTTTTCTTACTGTGTTCTCAGAAAAAAAAAATTCCTTTTATTTATTTGTTTGTTTGTTTGTTTATTTGTTTTGTTTTCAAGATGGGGTTTCTCTGTATCCCTGGCTGTTCTGGAACTCACTTTGTAGACCAGGCTGGCCTCAAACTCAGAGATCAGCTAACTCTGCCTTCCTAGTGCTAGGATTAAAGGTGTACACCACCACTGTCCAGCTTCTCAACATTTTTCAAAAGAAAACTTTTTCCACTAATAAATGATTGATGTAACATTAGAATATTACATTTAGGTGTCATGTCATTAGTCTCTTTTAATGTAATATTTTAGCTGTGGATTAGACTGCAGTCCACAAAAAATGTCTTTAAGAATTTTTTTC